>NC_084612.1:19030724-19075724 GCF_033978795.1 Nerophis ophidion | reverse complement strand
TGCCTCACAATACGAAGTTCCTGCAGTCCTGGGTTCAAATCCAGGCCCGGGATCTTTCTGTGTGGAGTTTGCATGTTCTCCCCGTGAATGCGTGGGTTCCCTCCGGGTACTCCGGCTTCCTCCCACTTCCAAAGACATGCACCTGGGGATAGGTTGATTGGCAACACTAAATTGGCCCTAGTGTGTGAATGTGAGTGTGAATGTTGTCTGTCTATCTGTGTTGGCCCTGCGATGAGGTGGCGACTTGTCCAGGGTGTACCCTGCCTTCCGCCGATTGTAGCTGAGATAGGCGCCAGCGCCCCCCCGCGACCCCGAAAGGGAACAAGCGGTAGGAAATTGATGGATGGATTCCATTCTGCTGCTGCTCCCTAAAGTCCGTTCCGCATTTTCCAGCACACCTTCAAAACATCCACAGGTCTGCGTTCTAACCGTTCAGACGGCCGTGTGAATTAAAAGTTACGGTAAAAATTTCAGCTGTGTGGGATTATTTTACCCTACAAAATGAAAAAGATGAAGAGGTGGAGTTTAAAACATACCAGAATAAAGTCAAGCCTGGTGGTAAAGTTGTAAGTTATTTTAATGACTCATGAGAGTCTTTGACTCTGTGTTCATCATTGATGAACACAGGAGCAGGCTGACACTTGAGCATCTCGAAGTGCTCGTCTTTGTTAGAAAGAAACTCCCCATTATGCTTGGACTTCAAGTGTTTGCCCCCCCTGACTGGGGCAAACAATTGAAAGGAGTGTGTTGATATATATATATATTTTTTTTTTAAGTTTACAGTTGTTCAAGAGCAAGCAACTGTGAGAGACAGAATGTGGAAAAAAAAATTCCAGGAATTCACATTGTAGGAATTTTAAAGAATTTATTTGTAAATTATGGTGGAAAAGTAAGTATTTGGTCAACCATTCAAAGCTTTCACTGATGGAAGGAGGTTTTGGCTAAAAATCTCACGATACATGGCCCCATTCATTCTGTCCTTAACACGGATCAATCGTCCTGTCCCCTTAGCAGAAAAACAGCCCCAAAGCTTGATGTTTCCACCCCCATGCTTCACAGTAGGTATGGTGTTCTTGGGATGCAACTCAGTATTCTTCTTCCTCCAAACACGACGAGTTGAGTTTATACCAAAATGGATACATGGATGATACAGCAGAGGATTGGGAGAATGTCATGTGGTCAGATGAAACCAAAACAGAACTTTTTGGTATAAACTCAACTCGTTGTGTTTGGAGGAAGAAGAATACTGAGGTGCATCCCAAGAACACCACTGGCTGTTTTTTTGCTAAAGGGACAGGATGATTGATCCGTGTTAAGGAAAGAATGTATGGGGCCATGTATCATGGGATTTTGAGCCAAAACCTCCTTCCATCAGTGAGAGCTTTGAATGTTTGACCAAATACTTATTTTCCACCATAATTTACAAATAAATTCTTTAAAATTCCTACAATGTGAATTCCTGAATTTTTTTTTTCACATTCTGTCCCTCACAGTTGAAGTGTACTTATGATGAAAATTACAGACCTCTGTCATCATTTTAAGTGGGAGAACTTCCACAATCGGTGGCTGACTAAATACTTTTTTGCCCCACTGTAGATATAGATAGCCAATTTATTTAACCTAATGCGGCCCCCGAGTCAAAAAGTTTGGGGACCCCTGCTGTAGAGGAACATTAACCGCTGATGAGGGCGCTACATTGCGTTGAGGACATGGCATTCGTTTGCTTGTCGCTGTCAAATTTTGCAAGGCACAGCTAAAATGTCATCAGATTGCATTATCACGATATAACGATATCATCTACCAAATTTTTCTTATTTATATTATGCAACTTTATGCACAACACATGCTGACAAACCACATTGTTACATGCTTCCGTGCACAATTATTGTCCCCTTCTATCAACAGCTATATTATATAGATTTTTGTCCGATTTGTTTCCCAGGCCGCACCAGAAATAGTGCTCTAAGTGGCCTGTTAATGTGCGGCTGCCACAGTTCACAATCATTCTGTCACTTCCTTCTTGCTGCTTGGCCGCAGCCTCATTTCTGTCTCACATGGCCTCTCAACAGCCTGAAAGACGTGTCACTTCTTGAAGGCAGCTATATAAGGGCAACACTCCTGCTGTTTAATAGTTTAGGGCAAGTTCATGGGAGCGCTGCCAGGCATCGGATTAGAAGGTGATGTCAGAAGGAAGAAGCAGCATCACTCAGAGTGTAGCGCTGCCTCTTATTTTGGTACAATCAATCTGGAGATGTCTTACTGTTTATATGGCGCACACTGTAAGGTCTTAGCTAATGCATGCGGTCTTAACTGAGGTCATAGTCAACTAATGGATTCCTGTCTGCAGAAACACTCCATCCACTTTCTGCGTTTTAGCTGTTCACACTAGTCATGTAGTTCCCTGGTACCCTAATACATTAGTTAGGGGGGCGTGGTTCAGTTGTTAGTGGCCATGGCAGCACCTTGAAGGTTCCAGGTTCGATCTCGCAACTGTCATTCTTGTCACTGCCGTTGTGTCCTTGGGCAAAACACTTTACCCACCTGCTCCCAGTGCCACCCACAGTGGTTTAAATGTAATTTAGATAATGGGTTTCACTATGAAAGTGCTTTTAGTCACTCAAGAAAACGCTACACCAATATAATTCACTTCATTTCAAATGGCCTAAAGCAGGGGTCGGCAACCTTTACCACTCAAAGAGCCATTTTGACCCATCCATCCATCCATCCATTTCCTACCGCTTATTCCCTTTGGGGTCACGGGGGGTGCTGGAGCCTATCTCAGCTGCATTCGGGCAAAGGCAGGGTACACCCTGGACACGTCGCCACCTCATCACAGGGCCAACACAGATAGACAACATTCACACTCACATTCACACACTAGGGCCAATTTAGTGTTGCCAATCAACCTATCCCCAGGTGCATGTCTTTGGAAGTGGGAGGAAGCCTGAGTACCCGTTTCACAAAATATAAAAAAACAATGGGAGCCACAAAACTCTTTTGAAATTTAAAATGAAATAACACTGCATACAGAGTTTTTTTTACTTTGAGCTATGTATTAATCAGGGCTCTCAGACACGCGGCCCGCACCCTAATATGAAAATGTAATGATAGTGGGGCCCGCGAGTTTTAAATGAATGCCGCTTGACTGCATCACACTTAAAACCCTCCTGAATATTCCGATAGACTACCGAATGTCAGTTCAACTATTCTCACAAATGTTTATCAGGATTTCCTTCGACCAACAATAATAAGGGCATCCTATGAAGGCGCTGCCTTTGGCGCCCTCTACAACACGTTCAATCAGTTTGCCAGCCCTGTCACATGTTGTATGAGGCTTTTGCAGACACACGCTAACGATTGCAAGGCATACTTGTTTAACAGCCATACAGGTCACTCTGAGGGTGCCCGATTAATCAACTTTAACACTGTTGCTAATATGCGCCACACTGTGAACCCACACCAAACAAGAATGACAAACACATTTCGGGAGAATTTTGGCACTGTAACACAACATAAACACAAAAGTACAAATACCCAGAATCACATTATACACCCCCGCTAGCACCAAAACCCCCCACTCCCTCCTTGCGTTGGTTGAGATGGGCGGGGTTGGTGGGGTGCAGGGTTTGGTGCTAGCGGGGGTGTATAATGTAGCCTACAATAGTTAGGGATGCATGGGATTCTGGGTATTTTTTATCTTGTGTTTATGTTGTGTTACAGTGCCGATGTTCTCCCGAAATGTGTTTGTCATTCTTGTTTGGTGTGGGTTCACAGTGTGGCACATATTAGTAAGAGTGTTAAAGTTGTTTATATTACAACCCTCAGTTTAACCTGTATTGCTGTTGAGTAAGTATGCATTTCAGTCGCTTTTGTGTGTTATCAGAGGCTGAATATAAAATGTGATCCGTCGGCATTCAGATCACGTGATGTAAAAGCGAGCGTGACGACATGTTGTGGAGGAGGTTAAAGGCATTGCAATCACTGCACACCCTCAATATGGAAGTCCAGGTGAAAATTGGAGATTGTTATCCCCTGGTGATTTCCTGAAAGAGAGGCACTAAAATCCAGAAACACCCCGGATTAATCGTTTGGGTCGGCAATTTAGCAGCTGAGTCACATCACAGTGATCAAAGAGCCGCAAGTTGCCGACCCCTGGCCTAAAGAGTAGGTTATCGACTGACATGTTTTTTCAGATACAAATGTTATGTAAGTGAATTACACCAGTAGCGGGCTATTGCATCCGTGGGTAATTTTCTTGCATCTATGCACATTTTTAGAGGCGTGTTTACACTATAGACAGAGTGATCAATCAATCATTCAATATTTACTTATCCATCCATCCATTTCTACCGCTTATTCCCTTTTGGGTTCGCGGGGGACATATATAGCCCTAAATCATGAGTGTCTCAAAGGGCTTCACAAGCCACAATGACATCCTCGGCTTAGATCCCACATCAGGGCAACCCAATGCGGATGTATACCACTTATTAGTCACAGATGCCGATTACGATATTTGGAGCCTCTTTCGTTTGTAATATAAGTTACTTAATCATGAATAGTATCAGAAAAACAGCTGGACAAAGCTCTTAATTGGTCATATTATGGGGTTAGTGCATGTGCCTCACAATACAAAAGTCCTGGGTTCGAGCCCTGGGTTTAGGGTCTTTCTGTGTGGAGTTTGCATGTTCTCCCCGTGACTGTGTGGGTTCCTCCCACCTCCAAAGCCATGCACCTGGGGATAGGTTGATTGATTGTCAACACTAAATTGGTATTAGTGTGTGAATGTGAGTGTAAATGTTGTCTGTCTCTCTGTGTTGGGCCTGCGATGAGGTGACGACTTGTCCAGGGTGTACCTCGCCTTCCGCGGGATGGATATAAACACACGGACTTAACATGCAATGTGATCTCATGTACTGTGTTGCTGCAGACAGGAATAGGTGAAACTAAAACAATTTGAATATTGTGTAAAAGTCAATTCATTTTAGCAATCAACTTCAAATGTGAAACTATGTGATATGGACTCACTACATACAACATGAGGTATGTATAATTTAGATAATCATGGTTTACCGTTTTGGAAAACTACAAATTTTCAAAAATGTTCAATTAAAGTGTTTCATAAACATCAAAGTTGTATCAAAATAACTCTTTAGATATATTCAGTTGCATCTCATAAGCCCATGTCATGTATTAAGTTCAACATGTAAATTTAATTGAAATTCACATTTTTGAAGTTCCACCTTTAGGTTTAAAGGGGAACATTATCACCAGACCTATGTAAGTGTCAATATATACCTTGATGTTGCAGAAAAAAGACCATATATAATTTTAAACAGATTTCCGAACTCTAAATGGGTGAATTTTGGCAAATTAAACGCCTTTCTGTTTATCGCTCTGGGAGCGATGACGTCAGAACGTGACGTCACCTAGGTAGTCAACGCCATTTTTCTCAAACACATTACTACACGCAGCAAGTCAAATCAGCTCTGTTATTTTCCGTTTTTTCGACTGTTTTCCGGTACCTTGTAGACATTATGCCTCGTCTGTGTGTTGTCGGAGGGTGTAACAACACGATCAGGGACGGATTCAAGTTGATTTACGTAGAATGTGCATCGATTAGCATGGCATGCTAATCGATGCTAACATGCTATTTAGGCTAGCTGTATTTACATATTGCAGCATTATGCCTCATTTGTAGCTATATTTACATCCAGACTTTCTCTCCACCCACATTTAATGCCAAACAAACACATAACAATCAACATATTTAAGTTGCTCCAGTGTCAAGAGATGCCAAAGTCCCTTGTTTGGTATTTACCGGCAATGCTACGACAGAGATGGCACAGAGATGGCAAGAATGTCTGGATATCCTGCGACACTCAAAGCAGATGCATTCCCAACGATAAAGTCAACAAAATCACAAAGGTGAGTTTTGTTGATGTTATTGACTTATGTGCTAATCAGACATATTTGGTCTCGGCACGACTGCCAGCTAATCGATGCCAACATGCTATTTAGGTACGTACATTTGAAACTATATTTACATCCAGCGTTTCCTTAGCGTTACCAATCGATGGATTTAAGTTGCTCCAGTGTCAATGCGAAAGTCCTGATCGTTTGGTCCGCACATTTTACCGGCGATGCTAAGGCAGACTGGCCGAATAGCGTCAATAGCTATCGTTTCAATTTCGTTTTTGCTATCAATACATGCGCAATCTGTTGAATCGCTTAAGCCGCTAAAATCTGAGTCTGAATCCGAGCTAATGTCGCTATATCTTGCTGTGGTAACCGCCATGTTGTTTGTATTGGAATCACTGGATGACGTCACAGGAAAATGGACGATGGCTTCGCACATAGCGAAAATCAAGCACTTTAAAGCTTTTTTTTTAGGGATATTCAGGGACGGGTAAAATTTTGAAAAAAACTTCGAAAAATAAAATAAGCCACTGGGAACTGATTTTTATTGGTTTTAACCCTTCTGAAATTGTGATAATGTTCCCCTTTAAGATTATAATGCATACAGGAGGATAACAATTGTACCATTTGAGTTATAAAAAGTAAAATTTATTTTTACACATTGCTGCTCCTGCTTCGTCTACACAGAAAAGCTCTGATTAGATAGTTGATGTGCACGTCAGTGACAGATTTGATTAGCAGAATCTAAGCTGATTGGCCAAAATGTGTGGGCAGGCTGTGGTCTTTGGACAAAGTTGCAATGCTGCACATGATTAGTAGTAATTTGTTGAATCACCGATTCCTGGAGGAGCTGGTTATCGAAAATAGTACCAATCCCATAACATAAAACAACTGCTTAAACAAATGAATAAAAAATGCTCCAAATCGGCAAGATTGCGCACACTGTGTTTCGGTGGGTTAGGGTGAGCAAATTAAACGCTCCTTTTCTCCCACCTCTGTCGTGCTGTAAACGGCCAGTCGTAAACTTCCCCTGAGCTCATTGTAAACAATCATTGTGTTGATTGTGTGAGACTCCTTTACTGTTTCAGAGGAAGACATTTGACCAGCTATTTACACCAAATGGTCTGCAAACATTCCACAAATATGGAAAAAAAATATCAGGCTTAAACAAATCAGACCTTTGTTATCGGCCACATAAACCACCTGCATTGTGCACTGTTTTAAAAGCCTACGAAGGCCCTTGCGCCGCTACAAAAAAGGCTAGCTGCAAATAAAGATATCCATAAACTACAGTTAAATTACATTTCAAAATAACACAAGCAAATTAGTGGTTATTGGTATTCAGAAGCAGGATGTTATCTGTTTCGGTACATGGTAGAGGCCAAAAGTTTGGACACACCTTCTCATTCAATGCGTTTTCTTTATTTTCATTACTTTTTCCCTTGTAGATTGTCACTGAAGGCATCAAAACTATGAATGGACACATGTGGAATTATGTACTTAACAAAAAAAGGTGAAATACCTGAAAACATGGTTTGTGATGAGGTAGCGACTTGTCCAGGGTGTAGACCGCCTTCCGCTCGAATGTAGCTGAGATAGGCTCCAGCACCCCCCGCGACCCTGAAAGGGACAAGTGGTATAAAATAGATGGAGGGATGGTTTATATTCTAATTTCTTCCAAATAGCCTTCCTTTGCTCTTATAACTGCTTTGCACACTCGTGGCATTCTCTCAATGAGCTTCAAAAAGTAGTCACCTGAAATGGTTTTCACTTCACAGGTGTACTTGAAGCTCATCAAGATAATGCCAAGAGTGTGCAAAGCAGTAATCAAAGCAAAGGGTGGCTATTTTGAAGAAACTAGTATGTACAACATTTTTTTAAGTTATTTCACTTTTTTTTAAGTACATAACTCCACATGTGTTCATTCATAGTTGTGATGCCTTCAGTGACAATCTACAATGTAAATACCGTATTTCCTTGAATTGCCGCCGGGGCGCTAATTAATTTTGACCTCTTCTCACTCCTGCGCTTACCAAAGGCATGCGGTAAAAGTAAGCAAGCGCTAATTTTTTAAAAACCTCTTCTCACTCCGGCACTTACCGAAGGTATGCAGTAAAAAATTGAGTGTGATGTAATCTTGGACCTCAAATCCTACTGATTACCTCTTAATCTTCTTCCCTTTATGCGATTTCAAATTACCTTGTATTGAAATCAGCCTCCTCCATTTTGAAAATGATGACAGGGGAAGTGTCACTCGTGACGTCACGAGTTTGACCAAGCGGTAATACTAAGCATGCACTAATTATTTTGGAAAGCGAGTTTGACCAGGCAGAAATTCAAGGCAGGCGCATACTATATGCCCTGCGGCAATTCAAGGAAATACGGTAGTCATGGAAATAAAGAAAACGCATTGAATGAGAAGGTGTGTCCAAACTTTTGGCCTGTACTCTATGTACCACATACCAATGTGTGGTATGGTAGGGATGGCGTGGCGCAGTGGTAGAGTGGCCGTGCGCAACCCGAGGGTCCCTGATTCAATCCCCACCTAGTACCAACCTCGTTACGTCCGTTGTGTCCTTGAGCAAGACACTTCACCCTTGCTCCTGATGGGTGCTGGTTAGCGCCTTGCATGGCAGCTCCCTCCATCAGTGTGTGAATGGGTGAATGTGGAAGTAAGTGTCAAAGCGCTTTGAGTACTTTGAAGTAGGGCTGGGCGATATATCGATATATACTGTACGATATATCGCAGGTTTGTCTCTGTGCGATATAGAAAATGACTATATCGTAATATTCGATTATATGTTCTCACACCGTTGCTTTAAGCTGCATGCATTACATTACTGGCGTGTCTCACTTTTTCTCGTCTGTTCTTCTCACAGAGACGTAAAATAAGCTCGCCTTCTTACATACGTCACATACTGTTGCGCATCTAGTGTCATAGCTCTCGTCGATCAGAGAGGTAGCAGCATGGCTAACATTAGCTGAGCCAGGTCGAGTTGCATTTAGCTGCAGGCATTACACAACAGGCGTTTCTCACTCCTCCTCGTCTCTCATTCTGACAGATACGAAAAACAAGCCCGCCTTCTTACATACGTCACATAGTCTCGCGCGTCTAGCGTCATAGCTCTCGTCGATCAGAGAGGTAGCAGCATGGCTAACATTAGCTGAGCCAAGTCGAGCGAGCGGAGCTTGTGACAATACAAGAGAGAGAGAGTGCGAAACTTATCACAAATGGAGGAAGAACAATAAATGCCCAACATAAAGAGCAGGGGGTCCATCATCTGGCGGTGGTTTGGCTCCAAGTGGGAAAATATTCAGCAGACAACAACAATATACTGTTTAATGTATATACTATGATGATTAACCTGTGTGATGACTGTATTATGCTGATAGTATATATTTGTACCATGTGTTGATTAACGTGGACCCCGACTTAAACAAGTTGAAAAACTTATTCGGGTGTTACCATTTAGTGGTCAATTGTACGGAATATGTACTGTACTGTGCAATCTACTAATAAAAGTTTCAATCAATCAATGCAAAGTATGCAACAGAAGTGTTACTACAAAAAGGTAGCAACACTATTAATTTGTTCTTTCATTTAAAAAGTCACCCATGAGAGAATGAAGAGTATTTAATGAGTACAGTTTTGGTCAATTGACGTTGTTGTGATTTCCAACTCTGCATGAAAGTTTAAAAGTAGCATATATGAATGCAGTATGAAGAAGAATGTTTTAATGGAGACACATAGAATCATCATACTGCAGTGATTATATGCATCAAGTGTTCATTCAAGGCCAAGGCAAAATATCGTAATATATATCGTATATCGCAATATGGCATAAAAATATCGCAATATTAATAAAAGCCCTACCTTGAAGGTAGAAAAGCGCTATACAAGTACAACCGATTTATCCTTTATCATTTAATTTTATTTTTTATCTAGTTGTATGAATGTGAGTGTGAATGTTGTCTATCTATCTGTGTTGGCCCTGCGAAGAGGTGGCGACTTGTCCAGGGTGTACTCCGCTTTCCGCCCGATTGTAGCTGAGATAGGCGCCAGCGCCCCCCGTGCCCCCACAAGGGAATAAGCGGTAGAAAATGGATGGATGGATGGATGGATGGATGGATCTAGTTGTATTTTATCTGGTGATAAAATTAAACATTGCGAGGTTAACCAACAATTATTTTTAAACACTCCAATGAGGCGAGATTACCCATACTGTGTTGTAGGTGGTTTATGGTGAACAAATCAAGCGCTCCTACCTTGTAGAAGATTGCAAACTGTCCCTAATCTCACCAGAACTCAAAAAGCATTGTGTCGGCATGCGGGACTTCTTTACCCTTTCTGGGAAAAAAGCCATATGCGTGCCGCGCGAATAAAATGCCCTGCAAACACTTCTCATCAAACCTCACTATATCCTCAATAAAACGGCGCCAGCATCCATGCCTCGAAAGCCAATGAAGACACCTCAACGGGCCGTGCGCATGCCTATGCAGGCTAAGCTGTCAATCATGTACACCAAGAAGAGACAGAAAAGTAAGTGGACACACTGGATTGTTTTCCCCGGCAGCGAGACGGCACGGAGACAAAAAAATCCATTAATTTTTGTGATACACTTGACCCTGCTGTCATATCAGAGATGCAAAAATTCTCGTCCCCCACTATCACTGAAGACAATGGATCCCGTCGGCCAGCGGACCGCCTAGAGTTACTGTTTCTACTTCTGAGCAACCTAGAAGAATACGACATGATCACCACACTCCTGCATTCACTACTGACTAAAATCAAGACGTAAGCTTCACTGATCTATGGACATGTTACATCTACCTTAGAAGTGATGTCATATTTGGTTAAGACAAATCTACTGGTATAGTTTGTCAAATCCACCATTGGTTGACTCTTTCTTACTTTAAGTGTGCTCAAACTGCAGTAAAATCTACATTAAAAAAAATATATATACAAACCCAGTTTCCATATGAGTTGGGAAATTGTGTTAGATGTAAATATAAACGGAATACAATGATTTGCAAATTTGTGAATGTGAGTGTGAATGTTCTCTGTCTATCTGTGTTGGCACTGCGATGAGGTGGCAACATGTCCAGGGTGTACCCCGCGTTCCGCCCGATTGTAGCTGAGATAGGCGCCAGCACCCCCCGCAACCCCGAAGGGGATAAGCGGTAGAAAATGGATGGATGGATGGATATCATATATCATATCATATTATATCATATCAATCAGCAAGAGATTTGAGTAAGCCGCGGCCATTGTCGAAGCCAAACTTGTATATATGTCATCAACTGAGTCAGTTTTTATACCGGAGAATAATTTCAGAAGGCAAAGTCTGTTAAGGCTCATTGTCCTACGTTCGATTTCAAAATGTGCGTAATCTACGGCTTTCATCTCTTTAGTGTCATCGATCGAGTGAGGTGTTCAGCCTCATTTCATAAACCGGTTTCCTTGAAAAAAATAAGCCTATTAGTTTTAAATATTTTGATCACTGCGCTACATTTTTGAAAATAAAACTCATTTATTTTTGTGTTTATTCATGAAACAGACAAGATGTTTATTTCCAAAATACTGTGCGTTGTTTGTTGCCTGCACCTGCCTTGACTAACGCTAACAGCCTACTAAATACCACATGGGAAACTGAATGAAACATGCTGTGATTCAAACGTACCACTTTAAAAATGCTGTGAACACACCAACATGTACCAGGTGATGGCATTTAAAAGTCATGTTTGATCGTCTCATGACTGTTATCCCTGCTTTTCACCGTCTCTTTATTAGCTTCACAAGGCGACTTCCTTTGGCTCTGCTTTCATGCTGGAATTGAGAACATTGTCATTGAAGTGAAGTGAATTATATATTTTTTTCAAGTGACTCAAAGCGCTTTACATTGTGAAACCCAATATCTAAGTTACATTTAAAACCAGTGTGGGTGGCACTGGGAGCAGGTGGGTAAAGTGTCTTGCCCAAGGGCACAACGGCAGTGACTAGGATGGTGCAAGTGGGGATCGAACCCGCAACCCTCAAGTTGCTGGCACGGCCGCTTTACCCACCGAGCTATACCGAAATCTTTTTTTTTTTCCTGAAGCGTTTATGGCCACGATTCTGGCAGTTCAAGATCTCGCACGTCCCGCATGTTTTGAACTTGTTAAAGACAAACCTTAAGCACCGATTCTTGTATTCAGCCATGTAAATAAGCGATTCAGAGTACAGCAAGACCTGTATTGCAATGCATTTCTATGTCACACTTTAAAGCCTTATAGGAGACGTATTATATAAACAAGGAAGACCAGGCAGCAGCTCACACCTTCTCATACTTTCTGTAACACCCAGGAATAAATTATGTCAGCCAAGTTAAAAATGTCTCATCTATAAGCCACATGAATCAACCCTGAATGTTTTTTATTGAAATGTTTGCAATATTTCAGTCTTCCTGACGAGGAAATCTTGCAATATATTAAATCTATAAACTGCTATAGAATTGAGAAGATGGCGAATTATTGTGATGTAGAGAAATCCTGTATTTTTACCAATTTTCCCCCAGAGACTTCCTATATTTTAAAAAGGAAATGTTGAGGCTGGTCGGGTTTTTTTTAAATACCCTGATGTTTTTTGGTGCTTAATTAACTACAACAATAGCACTGAAGAAAACCACATGTTGCTACTGGTCTGACCTCTTAAAATATTTTTGAAAAGAAAAACAACTTAGAGGCGTCCTACTATGCAAAACCAACATTTCTTACCTATTGGTACCCGCCGTAGTGTATTTGTGATCTGTGTCAGTCCCGAAAATGTGGAATAAAACCGTGGAGGCATTGCGAAAATATTCATAAAATCGTACCTTTCTTTATTCATACTTCCGCCAAACGAGCCGTTTGAAGTTTGCAAAACCTGTGATATTTTTCTTACGCCACCATATTATCCTTATATGGTGGCGACTTGTCCAGGGTGTACGCCGCCCTCCGCCCGATTGTAGCTGAGATAGGCTCCAACGCCCCCCGCGACCCTAAAGGGAATAAGCGGTAGAAAATGGATGGATGGGGTGGCGACTCGTCTAGGGTGTACGCCACCTTACGCCTTATTGTAGCTGAGATAGGCTCCAGCGCCCCCCGCGACCCCGAAGGGAATAAGCAGTAGAAAATGGATGGATGGATGGTATAAATTAACCCAAAGGGCTTTGCCTTCTTTTTCTTTTCCTCTTGTTGTGGGGCAGACTGGCTCGTACATGCACATACATCTGCTGTTGCCATTTCTGTTACATTTTAGCGTATATTTCTAATTTATGTCTGTCAGTCGACTCGCTATGGAAACGCTAAAAACTACAACATGGAGGACGGGCGAAGACGCTTTGGTTTTTTGCCATATACCGTATTTTTCGGATTATAAATCGATAAAAAAAAAGAATAGTAAAAAACAGGCTGTATAAGTGTACGTTATATGACGCATAAATAACCAACTGAGAAGGTGCCTGGTATGTTAACGTAACATATTATGGTAAGAGTCATTCAAATAACTATAACATATAGAACATGCTATACGTTTACCAAACAATCTGTCACTCCTAATCGATAAATGCAATGAAATCTTCTTTCTCGATGTCTCTTCTAAACAACTCTGCCAACTCCAAAGGTATGCGCTACTTCCTCTTGTCGTTTTCTGCTGCATATTTTACTACATCCAGCTTGTAATCTGCAGTACATGATTTCCTTTTTCAGTCCAATTTCTATTCAGCCCTTCTCAGTTTTTATAAGTTACTGCCAACGATGAAATGACCCATTTTAATAGCTACGGCAATAGCATATTGCAGTTAGCATTCCATTACCCACAATGCACTTCTGCCATGACCCTCGCCCGCCAAAATCTTATTGGTTGACGTGTATGTGACGATTGCTGACGAGTGTGTGACGATTGCTGACATTTTCTTTGTCTCTTCCGCGAATGGGATAAATAATATTATTTGATATTTTACGGTAATGTGTTAATAATTTCACACATAAGTCGCTCCGGAGTATATGTCGCACCCCCGGCCAAAGTATGAAAAAAACAGCGACTTATAGTCAGAAAAATACGGTAGTTTCTCTACTTTTAAGTATGTGTGTTTATAAAATGAGTAAAACAGCTGTTTCCCAAATGTTGTTGATATTGTGTGCTTTTTGAGGTTAAGGTTTCAAGAAACCCTTAAAACATTAATAAAATCACAAGTCGATTCAAACTTATTGAAAAAGGAAGGCTCACGGCAACTTTTGCCGCGACTTTCAGAAAAAGCTGCCACAAAATCATGCATTTTAGGCGACGACAATCCCCAAAAAAACCTGCTTAGTCCTGTTGGGACAGAATAACTGACATTCGTCGTAGTGCTTGCGACACTTTCAAGTGCATGCAGAGGTAAATTTGTTTAGGAATGAGACTGATGAAAGCCAGCAGTTCCCAGCTACTGTAAACTCTGTTAAGAATTGGAGTTGATTAGTTGGAAGCCAGTTCTGGAGGTGGAGATGAGTCGTGACTGCATGGCCATGTTGCCATTTGATTTGATTTCACCATGAGTCTGTCAGCTTCATTTCCCTCTTGTTTTCACAATCACCAGTCTCCAGCTAAATGCCAATTAAAGTTAATCCACTGGCCAATTTGAAATACTTGTGTGCACATAAAAAAGTAGTCTTCTCCTGAACTCTTCCATATCAGCATGTTTGTGTGCAGCTTGTTCTGCAGCTGGCAAAGAGACAAATACAGCATTGTCGAATTCCTCTTCAGACAGACTGGAGGGGGGTTAGAATGCCAGGCTTGTCCTCAGTTGGGTTACTTATCTCCCCAATGCAGTGCAAACCCTCAGGGAAATTACTTAAAAAGGGGGCGGTCGTGGGTGGGTGGTGGTGGTGGGGGGGTTCCATACTCATCCACCCCACCCGCTCACAGACAACAAATGACGCTTCCTTCAGGATGGAATTGGAATTCACCGTTACTGCAGTGTGGACTATTAGCTGCATGGTTATCTATGGTAAGGCCATCAAAAACACGGGCGGGACATTTAATTTTTGTTGTTGACTTCCTGCAGAGACAAGGGTGATGGATTTAAACGGCAGTTATGAGAAGCAGATGGGGTTTTGTGACTGTTTGTCCTCTGTGACAAGAGGAAGTTCTGTTTTTCAAGCTGCCTCGCTTGAACTTGTCTCTGGTTGACTGGCAGCCCTGAGCTTCACTTCTAAAGCCTGCACCAGAAACTATATTTTTAAATGTCAGGACTAGATGAAGAAGTAGTTCTCGTGCACAAGTGGACAGCAGAGAGGGGGGGTGTGGAGGGCTTTTTTGCTGCCTAATGCCAGCAGTGAGATGAGAAAGATTTGAGAAAGATTTGTTTGCATAGCAACAAACACACACACGCTTTAGTGTTGTCATGTTTCTCCTAGGAGTCTTGAATGCTCCGTTTTTAAAAAGAAAGAGAGAAAATGGGAAATAGTCAATAAATATACATCAAAAAAGCAATAATATTCAAATCATAGCTCCTGACTAAGGGTCATATGATTTAGGTGTTGCTGTGGTTTATCTGTTAAACAGTGCTCAATACCGGAGTAGAGAGGAATATTCCTTAGGTCAGGGCATACTTGCCAACCTTGAGACTTCTGATTTCGGCAGGGGGGTGGGGCGGAGGCGTGGTTGGGGGCATGTTTCGGCGGGGGGGAGTGGTTAAGACGGGAGGAGTATAATTCACCAACTTGAGTATTTCATATATATTTCATATATATATATATATATATAAATAAATATATTTATATATGTATGAAATATTTGACTTTCAGTGAATTCTAGTTATGTATATTTATTGTGTTATATTTATATATAAATAAAACAAATAGTTGAATTTCAGACGGCACCTATCAAATACACAGTAATAAAAACACAGTTGTTCTACCAACTGTACTGTGCTTGCTGGTTACTAAAAAAACAACACTTACCTTTCACTATTTCAGTAACCTTTGTTCTGCCATTTGCCGTCAGGTGCACAACACCACGTAAATCGTTGGCCAATCAAAAAGCAAACCCATAACAATATAGCCAACATTCACCAGGAGACGGCAACAGTCAACATAGAATCACTCTATTACAGACGGCGTCGCCATGGGTGTAACTTCGTTCTTCTGCTTCGTCTCCTTGTGTGTGCAGTTTTTTTATTAAAATCCGTATATGTTGTAACGTGATTGGGCAGGCAAGCTGTTTATATAACAGGAAAGCGGATGTGTAAACAGGCTGTCCCCACTCATGTCCGCATGGAGCTGGAGGTGATTTTCGGGAGATTTTCAGGAGAAAATTTCCTCCGGGAGGTTTTCGGGAGAGGCGCTGAATTTCGGGAGTCTCCCGGAAAATCCAGGAGGATTGACAAGTATGGGTCAGGGTAAAAAACATGGAATCTATTCAAGGGAGTTGGTCTGATTTTGAGATTGGTGGGAACACAAAAGTGCTCCAATTCAGCACTCTGAAAGTTTACTCTTTTTTTTTTTTTTTTTTTTTACATTAGCAATCATAATTTCACATCGTGCAGATGTTATAGGGTAAAGCAACTAAAATGAAAGCAAAGGAGACAACTTGGAAGAGTTCTCATCTTTACTCTTTAGTGTAAGGCTGTAGTGCAACTGTGCATCATACTGTCAATTAATATAGCCTACTGTCCATCAACAACATCAGAAATACAGTCATGCAATACAACATTGTAAATAAACATAAATTAACTGTAATAATCTTTTCCCCAACTTGTGTTTAAATCACTCACAATTTTTCCCTTCATCTACTTCTTTCTATTGCTGCTTTTGTACTGTAAATATGTTTGTCACTAATACGCAAATACAAGCGGATTAGTGTCCACTGGTTGTTCCTATTTGAAAGAGCCAAACACATGCCTCCGCCGGTCCCTCACAGAAATGAACTGCTGGCCAAAAATATGTTGATGCATGACAGATACATTAAGGACAATGACCATAGAGTTTGATGGTACAGTTACTGCCTGAGCAAAAAGGCTAAATGTGAATATTACTTCGTATTAACGAATCATATTTTAGCATTGTAAAATCACATGATCATCTAGTGAGGGTTTATTGTATTTCCACCACTTTGGTATTTTCAAACCGTTGCTCACTTCTACACAAATACATGAAACTAAAAAATAATTTCAAAAATAAAACGGAAAGGTGAAATCCGGCGATCTGATTGGCTGTTAACCGTGGTTTAAATATTCTAAAGCCTTATCACAGCGTAGGCTATCATTCCGCCTCAGGCACATATGACTGGTATGAATGGAAGTTGTTGTCATGTATCCATGACAACGGACTGTTGCAGTCCGTAGTAAAAGACAGCTTATGTTTTTACGATGTTGAAAAACGGACTAAAGTCAATCAATCAATCAATCAATCAATGTTTATTTATAAAGCCCTAAATCACAAATGTCTCAAAGGACTGTACAAACCATTACGACTACGACATCCTCGGAAGAACCCACAAAAGGGCAAGGAAAACTCACACCCAGTGGGCAGGGAGAATTCACATCCAGTGGGACACCAGTGACAATGCTGACTATGAGAAACCTTGGAGAGGACCTCAGAAGTGGGCAACCCCCCCCCCTCTAGGGGACCGAAAGCAATAGATGTCGAGC
The DNA here is from genome assembly GCF_033978795.1 of Nerophis ophidion. Lineage (NCBI taxonomy): Eukaryota > Metazoa > Chordata > Actinopteri > Syngnathiformes > Syngnathidae > Nerophis > Nerophis ophidion. Next base: position 19,058,160 of record NC_084612.1, on the reverse strand, counting down.
GGGTCTAACATGATACTGTGAAAGTTCAATCCATAGTGGCTCCAACACAGCCGCGAGAGTTCAGTTCAAAGCGGATCCAAGACAGCAGCGAGAGTCCCGTCCACAGGAAACCATCCAAGTGGAGGCGGATCAGCAGCGTAGAGATGTCTCCAACCGATACAGGCGAGCGGTCCATCCTGGGTCCCGACGAGCGGTCCATCCTGGGTCTCGACTCTGGACAGCCAGTACTTCATCCATGGTCATCGAACCGGACCCCCTCCACAAGGGAGGGGGGGACATAGGAGAAAACAGAAAAGAAGCGGCAGATCAACTGGTCTAAAAAGGAGGTCTATTTAAAGGCTAGAGTATACAGATGAGTTTTAAGGTGAGACTTAAATGCTTCTACTGAGGTAGCATCTCAAACTTTTACCGGGAGGGCATTCCAGAGTACCAACTGTAATCTTTTAATGCTAGACATGGTGAGACCCGAAAATAATACGTTACAGTAATCAAGATGAGACGTAACAAACGCATGGATAATGATCTCGGCGTCTTTAGTGGACAAAATGGAGCGAATTTTAGCGATATTACGGAGATGAAAGAAGGCCGTTTTAGTAACGCTTTTAATGTGTGACTCAAAGGAGAGAGTTGGGTCGAAGATAATACCCAGATTTTTTACCGAGTCACCTTGTTTTATTATTTGGTTGTCAAATGTTAAAGTTGTATTATTAAATAGAGGTCAGTGTCTAGCAGGACCGATAATCAGCATTTCCGTTTTTTGGCGTTAAGTTGCAAAAAATTAGCGGACATCCATTGTTTAATTTCATTAAGACACGCTTCCAACTGACTACAGTCCGCCGTGTTGGTCAGCTTTAGGGGCATGTAGAGTAGGGTGTCATCAGCATAACAGTGAAAGCTAATACCGTATTTGCGTATGACGTCACCCAGCGGCAGCATGTAGATGCTGAAGAGTGCAGGGCCAAGGACCGAACCCTGGGGAACTCCACTTAACATAGTCCGAGGTCACACTGTTATGGGAGACGCACTGCATCCTGTCAGTAAGATAAGAGTTAAACCAAGACAGGGCTAAGTCTGACATACCAATTCGTGTTTTGATACGCTCTAATAAAATATTATGATCGACGGTATCGAAACCAGCGCTAAGATCGAGGAGCAGCAACATAGATGACGCATCAGAATCCATCGTTAGCAATAGATCATTAGTCATTTTTGCGAGGGCTGTCTCAGTAGAGTGATTTGCCCTGAAACCGGATTGAAAGTTTTCACATAGATTGTTAAACGCTAAGTGTTCATTTAGCTGCTCTGCAACAATTTTTTCGAGGATTTTCGAAATAAAGGGAAGGTGAGACGCCAGTCGGTAGTTTACCATGAGGTCAGAATCGAGGTTAGGTCTTTTAAGGAGAGGATGAATAACCGCTTTTTTGAATGCTAGGGGAACAGTGCCCGAGGAAAGTGATAGTTTTATAATATTTAGCACTGATGGACCTAATAATACAAAAAGCTCTTTGATAAGTTTCCCAGGAAGTGGGTCAAGTAAACATGTTGTTTGTTTTATTCCATTACACGTTGTAACAATTCCTCTAATGTTATTTCATCAAAACGAGAGAAACTATTTTGGATATTTGCAGTATCCGCCGTATATGCAGTCGTATCTGTGTTAATATAACCCAGTTGTAGCTGAGACGCATTGTCTTTAATCACCTTTCTAATAAGTTCAATTTTCTTATTAAAGAACTTCATAAAGTCATCTGCCGAATGGGTGGAGCTACTGGAAGGAGTCCCTTGTTGGGTTAGCGATGCTACTGTACTAAACAAAAATTGTGGATCGTTTTTATTAAGGCGGATGAGATTTGAGTAATAATTAGTTTTAGCTAAGTTAAGCATGATAGTTATTAAACTATCACTCCATGCTTGATGGTGCACCTCAAGTTTAGTCGTGCGCCATTTGCATTCCAGCTTTCTACATAATAATTTTTGAGCTCTAGTTTCTTCAATAAACCATGGCATACGCCTTTTTGGAGCCTTTTTTAACTTCAGCGGTGCTATACTATCAATGGTTTCGCGCGGGGCGTTGTTAAAGTTGTTAGTGAGGTTATCAATAGAGCCCACATAGTTTGGGAATGGTGCCATTACCGAGGGCAGTAGGCCAGCAAGAGTCGTCGTTGTGGTAGCATTAATGTTGCGGCTGCTATAGCAGTTATTATTATTATTAGCTTGCCAAACATGAGTCTGAACTTTGAATTTTATAAGGTAATGATCGGACATTACTTTAGTATACGGGAGTATCATAACTTTGGAAACGGTGATACCTCTGACAAGCACTAGGTCTAGGGTATTACCGCTGCGATGCGTCGGTTCATTTATAATTTGTGTAAGACCACAGCTATCAATTATAGTCTGGAGCGCCACGCACGGTGGGTCCAATGGGGTATTCATAAGGATATTAAAGTCCCCCATTATAATTATATTATCGGCGTGCGTCACTAGATCAGCAACAAACTCTGAGAAGTCACTGATAAAGTCCGAATAGGGCCCTGGGGGGGCGGTAGATAACAGCCAGGCACAGAGGCAGCGGTGTGGCAGACTTCATAGAAAGCACCTCAAACTATTTATATTTATTATTTAGGTTAGGACTAAAGTTAAAGTTTTCGTTGTGTATTAGTGCAACCCCCCCTCCCTCTTTAAGGGGACGGGCAATATGCGCATTCGTATAGTTAGGAGGAGATGCCTCATTTATCGCAAAAATGTTGTCTGGTTTAAGCCAGGTTTCGCTAAGACCGATGACGTTAAGGTTGTTGTCTCTAATTACCTCATTAATAACGTTTTGGGAGACAAAGATCTGATGTTTAGAAAGCCCATACTATAGGTAGTGGGCTGTTTTAAGGAGTTGTTGATAAAATTATCCGTAGTAGCAATATTAATAATGTTGTGTTTATTATGCGCAGTGCACTTAAAATAATTACGACCATATCTAGGAATTGATATGACGGGAATTTTCAGATTGTCTGCTTGGTACTGCGATAAACTGAACGCATCATAATTTCCCACCTCAGTAGAACGCCTGTCTAACTCTGATGTAGTCATAGTCATAGCAGAAAAACCATTATGTGAGTTGTGTATTATTTTAAGAAAATTGCTATGTGTACAGGGATTATCCAGCCTGGCGCTGGCCAGTTGTAATTTAACTGACTCCATACCCAGGCTAGCAGGCTCTGTAATTGCCTGTGACCGGGCTTGCTCTAGTGCAGTTAGTCAAATGCGGCTCAATGCGAAATCTATGTTCCGAGACAAGAGGATAGCGCCTTCCTGGTAAGGGTGAAGGCCGTCTCTCCTCAGCAAGCCAGGTTTGCCCCAGAAAGAGGGCCAATTATCAATAAACGTAAATCCCTGTTGTCTACAGAAGCTATCCAGCCACTTGTTAAGAGAGACTAATCTGCTATATTTCTCATCATTGCCTCTCCCAGGCAGGGGGCCAGAGACAATTACTCGGTGCCTGGACATCTTTCTAGCGAGATTACAAGCCCCGGCTATGTTTCTCTTTGTAATCTCTGATTGTCTCATCCTAACGTCATTGGAGCCAACGTGTATTACTATATTCGCATAAATAGTGGTGCGGTTAGTCTGTCGTACGTGTTTACTAGGCCTGTTGCGAGTTAGCTCTCTAAGATTAGCTTCAATGTCAGGTGCTCTGCCCCCGGGAATACACTTAATTGTGGCTGGTTTGCTAAGCTTTATGTTTCGGGTGATGGAGTCCCCTATGACTAAAGTGTGGTGCCCGGTAGACTGGGGTTGTAGGACTAGCTAAAGGGCTAAATCTGTTATGCGTCTCAACCGGTACACTGTAGCTTGTAGGCCGCTTAGGGCTGCTACAAGCTGGGCTAGTTAGCTCGCTACAGCTAACGCTAGCAGATGTGTCCGCAACATCTAGAGTTACGAAATTATACTGCTCTAACTGGAGGACACGGCTCTCTAGCAGAGCCAACCTATCCATGAGTAAAGTGCACGAAGCGCAGGCAGCCATACTCACAGAAGCTTTCCGTCGCCGAGTTGAGTGCCAGCTGTCTTCGGGAAGTGGTGGTCACGGTGGCGGGGGTGTAGCTTCCTTCAGACCGGCGCTGCCTTTCTCCGCTAGCCTCGTTAGCTTAGCAGCTAGCTAGCTGAGGATGGAGTGGTGAGACAGAGATCGGGTGATTTGCAAGTTAAATTGAACTATTAAATATGTTTGAGAAGTTGTAAATAAAGCTGCAAAACAGTTAAAAGCACACAGATAGAACGATACTTAGCTTTTTTGCAACAAGAGCAGTCAGCGAGCCAAAGTAGTTGAATTCGCATGTTTAAGGATAACTTTCACCTCCGGGGAGGGTTAACAATGGTAAAGAGGACTGAGCATTGACTTTCACCTGAAAAAAAGCGTAGGAAAAGACGAGATGCAGTGCTAATTTGGAGCTAACGTCTGGATAGGTGGGACTATTTTTTCCACAGTGAGGCTATTTTATTGGATAATATGTATTTCTGGTTGAATAAAACTACATTAAATTGATTGAGTATTCCTATTTCATAATGCCTTTATTTGTAACCGTTTTATAAAAGCAATATATCACTCCAGTCCATGGTATATGCTCATCATAGCACTCTAAGGGGCGTGACTGGAGTGATATATTGTTGAATTATTCAATATTGTTGAGCCTCTATACACCCTTGAAGTAACTTACAGTTTGACTCCTAAAGAAGTCTTTTATATCCAGTTTTCTTTTCATTGACATCCTTCAAAACCTACAGCACACACGCACGCAAACAGACACAAACACAATGTAAATCACAGCACTGATATTAAAATCCATCTAGCTACCGTGTGCCAGGAACAACAAATGCCGAACATGTTGACAACTTACACTTACTTACAACTCAAATTTACTTACAACTTACACTTACTTACAAGTTAGAACTTACAACTTACACCGAGTTGCACTGCCTCTCGTCCGCTCACTAGCAACTAGCATGTAGGCTAGCTTTCACAAGCAAAAGGAGTGACAGCGGGGACAGCCAATCACACGTAAGTTAGCGTGAAAGCGGCAACCAATCAGGGAGCGATATTTAGGTTAGAGGCGGGACTTCTAGCAGAGACCGACATTTAACCCATTCTGTGCCATAATCATTGACTAAACATTACGGGCAGCGCTTGTATTGATAGTGACTACACAGTAGCGGCTGGATATTGGTAGGGACGTGTCCCTAGCGTCCCTACCCAATTCTACGCCCTTGACTCTATTTCATTCCTGGGATGAAATAGGTTCCATGTTTTTTCCCTGACCTAAAGAATATATATTGTATTTATTAGGGGTGTAACGGTACACAAAAATTTCGGTTAGGTACGTACCTCGGTTTAGAGGTCAATGTTCGGTTCATTTTCAATACAGTAAGAAAACAACAAAATATAATTTTTTTGGGTTATTTATTTACCAAATTTGCAAAATCTTCCTCCCAAAAATATTTTTCATAGTGGAATATTTGATGTGAAGTAATGGGAACCTTGGATAGGCCAATACATCTCCCTGTAATGTTTGTCTGATCTTGAATGGGATTGTGCTGAAAATGTTAATTTTCCTGAAGGAACTCTCCTGAAGGAATAAATAAAGTACTATCTATTTATCTATCTATGTAATTTATAATAACCTTGATTTTAATTCTATATTATGTTTTGAGCATTGACAGTTTGAAAGAAAAAAAAACAGCTTTGTTTTGTCAGTCAACATTGCAACTTTTTCAAAATTACCTTTAACCTTAATTTTGTATTTTTAGAATGTGCCGCAGGCCTTTAAAACATTAGCTGTGGGCCGCAAATGGCCTCCGGTACACACTTTTGACACTCCTTCTATAGATAATAAAAAATTAAATCTGATAAATCAATGAATAAAAAGCAGAGCCTGGAGACGCATGCGCGTTTATCATAACTCTCTCGCTCTCTGCCCCTCCCTCACAAATGCTGCTGCTGCGTGCACAGTGTGTTTTGTTTTTAACCCCTTCTTAACCCTGAACGTACATTGTTAATACACGCAACCATGACTCAAAATGCCGGACATTCGATGCATATAAAGGGGACCATTATCACAATTTCAGAAGGGTTAAAACCAATAAAAATCAGCTCCCAGTGGCTTATTTTTTTTAATTTTTATTTTATTTTTTATATTTTTTACCCATCCCGGAATATCCCTAAAAAAAGCTTTAAAGTGCCTGATTTTCGCTATCTGTGAAGCCATCGTCCAATTTCCTGTGACGTCATCCAGTGATGCCAATACGGATAGCACAGCAAGATACAGCGACATTAGCTCGGATTCAGACTCGGATTTCAGCGGCTTAAGCGATTCAACAGATTACGCATGTATTGAAACGGATGGTTGGGGTATGGAGGCAGATAGCGAAAATGAAATTGAAGAAGAAACTGAAGCTATTGAGCGAATAGCTATTGACGCTTTTCAGCCATGTTTGCCTTAGCATTACTGGTAAAATGTGCAGACCAACGATCGGAAGTTTCGCATCTTGTGACACTGGATCAACTTAAATCCATCGATTGGTAAGTGTCTGTTTGGCATTAAATGTGGGTGGAGGGAAACGCTGGATGTAAATATAGTTTCAAATGTACATACAGCTAGCCTAAATACCATATATATTAGCTGGCAGTCATGCCGTGACCAATCATGTCTGATTAGCACATAAGTCAACAACATCAACAAAACTCACCTTTGTGATTTAGTTGACTTTATCGTTGGAAATGCATCTGCAGGTTATCCATACATCCTGTGCCATGTCTGCCTTAGCACCGCCGGTAAAATGTGCAGACACTCTGGCACATTCAACGGGGGTCTGGCGGCAGATTTCTTTAACTTTATCGTTGGAAATGCATTTGCTTTGAGTGTCGCAGGATATCCACACAATCTTGCCATCTTTGTAGTAGCATAGCTTTCGTCTGTAAAGTGTGCGGAACAAACGACTGACCATTTTGTCGGCTTTCCCCACACCCTCGTATTTTGAACAAATTTCGTCCAATTTCTTGCCACTTTCGCATCTGTGGGCCAGTGGTGCAACTTGAATCCCCTCCCTATTAGTGTTGTTTCACCCTCCGACAACACACCGACGAGGCATGATGTCTCCAAGGTACGGAAAACAGTCAAAAAAACTGAAAATAACAGAGCTGAGACCCGGTGTTTGTAATGTGTTTGAGAAAATGGCGGCTTTATTACTTAGGTGACGTCACGTTCTGATGTCATCGCTCCGAGAGCGATAAATAGAAAGGCGTTTAATTCGCCAAAATTCACCCATTTAGAGTTCGGAAATCGGTTAAAAAAATATATGGTGTTTTTTCTGCAACATCAAGGTGTATATTGACGCTTACATAAGTCTGGTGATAATGTTCCCCTTTAAGAAACTTTGCCCAGACAGCTGCGAAAAAGAGGACATGTCTGGTGAAAAGAGGACGTATTGTCAGTTTATCCTAACCCGGACACGTCTTCTTTTGCGGGGCTGTCCGGCCAGAGTTTCTTAAATGCCTCAAATGTCCGGCATTTTGAGTATTGTTTACGCTACTTAATATGTACGTCTGGAAACTGGTTCGGTTCACCTCCGCACCGAGCCGAAACCCCCGTACAGAAACGGTTCAATACAAATACACGTACTGTTACACCCCTAGTATTTATCCATCCATACATTTTCTACCATTTGTCCCTTTTGGGGTAGCAGGAGGTGCTGGAGCCTATCTCGGTTGCATTCGGGCAGAAGGCAGGGTATATCCTGGACAATTCACCACCTGACCGCAGGGCCAACACAGATTGACAGACAGCATTCACACTCGCATTCACACACTAATGCCAATTTAGTGTTGCAAAATCAACCTATCCCCAGGTCGAGGTGTGAGGAAGCCGGAGTGCACTGAGAGAACCCACGCAGTGACGGGGAGAACATGCAAAATCCACACAGAAATACCCAGAGCCCGGGGATAGAACCCAGTACCTTCTTATTGTGAAGCACATGCACCTGTTTTACCGTGCTGTGTGTGTGTGTGTGTGTGTGTGTGTGTGTGTGTGTGTGTGTGTGTGTGTGTGTGTGTGTGTGTGTGTGTGTGTGTGTGTGTGTGTGTGTGTGTGTGTGCGTGCGTGCGTGCGTGCGTGCGTGCGTGCGTGCGTGCGTGCGTGCGTGCGTGCGTGCGTGCGTGCGTGCGTGCGTGCGTGCGTGCGTGCGTGCGTGCGTGCGTGCGCGCGCGCGCGCGCGCGCGCGTGTGTGTGTGTGTGTGTGTGTACAGTGTATATATATATATCTCAATCAATGTTTACTTATATAGCCCTAAATCACTAGTGTCTCAAAGGGCTGCACAAACCACTACGACATCCTCTGTAGGCCCACATAAGGGCAAGGAAAACTCACACCCAGTGGGACGTCGGTGACAAATATGACCCAGTGGGACGTCGGTGTTATGATGCCACGCTGTTGTAACACTTGTCTTGCTGAAATAAGCAGGGGTGTCCATGATAACGTTGCTTGGATGACAACATATGTTGCACCAAAACCTGTATGGGCCTTTCAGCATTAATGGTGCCTTCACAGATGTGTAAGTTACCCATGCCTTGGGCACTAATACACCCCCATACCATCACAGATGTTGGCTTTTGAACTTTGCGCCTATAACAATCCGAATGGTTATTTCCCTCTTTGTTCTGGAGGACACCACTTTCTCTGTTTCCAAATATAATTTGAAATGTGGACTTGTCAGACCACAGAACACCTTTCCACTTTGCATCAGTCAATCTTAGATGATCTCGGGCCCAGCCAAGCCGGCGGCGTTTCAGGATATCGTTGATAAAGGGGTTCGGCTTTGCATAGTAGAATTTTAACTTGCACTTACAGATGTAGCGACCAACTGTAGTTACTGTGTTTGTGTTGCTTAAGGGAGCTGCAATCCACCGCTTTCCACCCACAGCATTTTTCTTTATAGTTGCCATTATGAATTGAACAAATTGCAAAATATTCAGCAACACAGATGTCCAAAATACTGTGCAATTATGCAATTAAATCGGACGACTTTTAGCCGTGAGTAGTGCTGGGATAAAATTTCCGCTCCAACCAATAAGGTCACAAGCACGCGTCAACATAAGCGTCATCATTCCGCAATGTTTTCAACAGGACACTTCGAGGAAAATTTAAAATTGCAATTTAGTCAACTAAACCGGCCGTATTGGCATGTGTTGCACTGTTAATATTTCATCATTGATATATAAACTATCAGACTGCGTGGTTGGTAGTAGTGGGTTTCAGTAGGCCTTTAAATAAAGTAAACATACAGTACAGGCCAAAAGTTTGGACACACATCTATCCATCCATCCATCCATCCATTTTCTGCAGCTTGTCCCTTTTGGGGTGCTGTAGTCCATCTCATTTGGGCGGAAGGCGGGATACACCCTGGACAAGTCGCCATCTCATCACCGGGCCAACACCGATAGACAGACAACATTTGCACTCACGTTCACACACTAGGGACAATTTAGTGTTGCCAATCAACCTATCCCCAGGTGCATGTTTTTGGAGGTGGGAGGAAGCCGGAGTACCCGGAGAGAACCCACTTAATCAAGGGGCAACATGCAAACTCGACACAGAAAGATTCTGAGCCCGGGATTCAACTCAGGACCTTCGTATTGTGAGGCACATGCTATAACCCCGGTTTCACCATGCTGCCATTTCAATGTGTTTTCTTTATTTTCATGACTATTTACATTGTAGATTGTCACTGAAGGCGTCAAACCTATCACATCTGTGAAGTGAAAACCCTTTCAGGTGACTACCTCTTTGAGCTCATCGAGAGAATGCCAAGTGTGTGCAAAACAGTATTCAGAGAAAAGGTTGGCTATTTTGAAGAAACATATTTTCAGTTATTACACCTTTTTTTATTAAGTACATGACTCCACGTGTTCATTTATATAGTTTTAATGCTTTGAGTGACAATCTACAAGGTAAATAGTCATGAAATAAAAGAAAACGCATTGAAATTGAGAAGGCGTGTCCAAACATTAGGCGTGCACTGTTTATCATAGAGAACAATTCAACACAATTCCCAAAACAGAAAGCCAATGCAAAAAAACTGTAATACAGTGGAACCTCTATTTTCCAAATATGAAGAGTTGGTTCCAGCCTTGACAAAAGTCCATATTTCAGTAAATCTTTGGACACATTGACTTCTTTTAACCAAAATTATCTGCTGTTTTCAGAGAGGTCTGTACTAGCAAACTTAATACAAACAAATTCTTCTGAAATGTTTCTTTAAATATTATTTCCAAAAACTTATTTACAAATTACTTAGTTGAACTAAAATTATCAACTTAAAAATAAATGAATACATACATTAAATTAATAAATAAAAATAAATTAAAAAATATTTTTAATATAGTACCAACCTGTCTGTTACAGCGTGTGTCATAATTTGCCACCTCAGTAGAAAACATGTCCACCTCTGGCAAAGTCACTACAGAAAAAAACATGTGAGTTATGTATTATTTTAAGAGAAATGCTACGTGTGCAGGAATTTTCAGCTTGACGCTGGTTAGTTTTAGCTTTTTAACTGACTCCTCACTCAGGCTAACACCCACTGTAATTGCCTGTGTCCGAGCTTGCTCTAGTGTAGTCAGTTAAGTGTGACTCAAATAGTTATCTATATTTCTAGGAAAAGTAATGGTGTCTTCCAGGTTAGGGTGAAGGCCGTCCCTCCTCATCAATCGCGGCTTACCCTAGAAACAGGGCCGCTTATCAATAAACGTTAGTCCCTGTTCTCTACAAAAACTAGCCAGCCCCTTGACGCAAATTTCTCCATAAGAAACAATGAAAATATGAACAATTGGTTCCAGCCTTGACAAAAGTCCATATTTTAGTAAACTTCTGTACACGTTGACTTCTTTTAACTAAAATTCTCTGCTGTTTTCAGAGATTTCTGTACTAGCCAATTTAACACAAAACCAATTCTTTGAAATGTTTCTTTAATTATTTCTTCCCCAAAAAATGCTTTCAAATTAATTAATTGAACTAAAATTGTCAACTTAAAAATAAATCAATACATACATTCAATTAGTAAATTAACAAAAAAAAAGATTGATTGAGAAGTTTCGAAACACCTTAAAGAATTTAATTCATGTAATCCTTTAAAAAGGCAAATGGTTGGCACTAAAAGCCAAAAGGCTTGTTTCCATTGTGGTCCATTAAATATTCATCACATTTGATACATTCAATAATAAAAGATATATAACCTGTAACATGTATATGAAAAATTACGTAAAAAATGGATAAATTGATGATTTATGTACATATACACTGTATACATGTCAGGTGATTTGAAAAACAATATATACAAAAAATAAAGTTTGTAAATTTAATACTGGACCAACCAGAGTATGTGGAGTGTTGCCGTTTGTGATGTCCGACAGTTTTTGAGCATTGTGTGTTTGTGTGTTTGTGTGCGTGTGTGTGTGTGTATATGCATGTGCGTGAGTGAGAAAGGACAGTTGAGTGTGAGATTGATCGAAGAGATTGTTTTTGTTGCTGTTGTTGCTATGGTGTGGTTGTGGCTTACAGGAGCCTGTTTTGCAAATAATTTATTGTTGATGGACCACCCCTCGTCATCCTTAATGACATCATTGTGGACATTCACACACTGCAGTAATTCCACTTTTCTCCAGCATGTGTGGACTTCTACTCCCCTTCTGTCCCCTCTTGGGCTGCTGTCCAAATTGCCGACCTCGCCTAAAACAGTAGCAGCGCAGTGACCCCCCCGCGTCCGACTGTATTTCAGCCACCTTTTTCTGTTTTGCCACTCCAGTCTGCTCCCCTCCTAGCCCTATCGCCGTTCCACCACCAACACTTTCTCCTCCTCCCCATCCTCCTAGTGAGCGTGTCGACACATCGTTTTCGCCCAGTCAACAGGATGAAAAGACACTATAGGCTTTTTGCATTGCTGCCAAATTACACGCAAGCATCTGGTAATTGGAAGGCGACGTCATCTTGCACCCTGAAGGACGGAATGTTCACTCTTTCTGAGTAATAGTCACTGCCACTTGAATGGTATCATAGTCTGCCTGCATGTATTTGTAATATAACTTTGCCAGTAAGATGGTTTAGTCAGAATTTTACATGTATATATTTTTGAAATGGACAACAAAAACTTATCTAGAATGGCGCTTATGCATGAACCATGAACACATCGTCAACAAAGTTCAGTTTACGTGTCACTCGAGCAATACCTCAGATTAGGACGGGCTCGCCTTCCTCATAAACTGCCATTTTTAATCTTCTTTTGCATCTCAGTAGTAGCGATAGTCTTCTAATCCGCAGTGTTGCTGGACAGCTGCGAGTTAGCAGACAGTCTGCTGCTGCCAAGCCAAGATTCCAATTTAGCGGATAGCTCTGCACTAACATACATTTCAATTAGGATAAACACTCTTATCATTTTCCATTAACAGCGGACGCAGGAGAAAGTTTCTAAAACGCATGAGTGCTTTTTCTAGGTGTCTGGAATTTAAAAGCTCAAAATGTACAAGTATATCCAAGAACTCGTATTAAAAAGGACTTGTTCTTTTTGTTATTTGTTTTTGGTTAATCGCTGTAATTTTACCAGTTTTAAGTTTATGAAAATTTTAGATTACGGTTATCTTGGATCAAAATTATCATGGATATCAATATGGTGGTTTTGTTGAATGCGCTCAAAAAGTATTTATGCACGCACTGAAATCTTTTGACCAAGTAATTTTTTTCAAACAAATAAATGGGGTGTATTGAGGATGGTGATGATGAGGAATACAGGACACTGGTGGAGGACTTTGTCACATGGTGTGGAAAGAACCACCTCCAGCTTAATGTGACGAAGACCAAGGAGCTGGTTGTGGACCTGGGAAGGAGGAGGAGTACTTCAGCGACCCCTGTTTCCATCAGGGGAGTGGATGTGGACATGGTAGAGGATTATAAATACCTCGGTGTACACATGGACAACAAGCTGAATGGGTCAAAACACGCTGACGCCTTCTACAAGAAGGGACAGAGCCGTCTCTACTTCTTCAGGAGGCTAGGATCCTTCTACGTTTTGTACAAAGATGTTGAAGATGTTCCAAGAGTCGATGGTGGTGGGCGCCTTCTTGTACGCCGTGGCTTGCTAGGGCAGCGGGCTAAGTGTGAGGGACACAAACAGACTGGACAAGTTGGTAGAGAAGGCCAGTAACGTGGTGGGAGTGGAGCTGAACTCTGTGGCGGTGGTGTCAGAGAGGAGAAGTCTTGCAAAACTCCTAGCCATTATGGACAAAACCTCTCACCCACTACACTGGGAGCTTGCGGAGAGAATGAGCGCGTTCAGTGGAAGGCTCAGACTCCCTAAATGCAACACGGAACGACACAGGAGGTCCTTCATACAGACAGTCATCAGACTGTATAATGCATATGTTCCTTGACTGCACTTAAATGTAGAATATATGTAGAATATATTTATACTACTCATATATTATATATTATATATATAATATATGTTATATATTATTTATTATTATTATTGTCTATTGTGAGCGAACTGTGGTGCTGAATTTCCCCCAGGGATCAATAAAGTACTTTCTATTCTATTCTATTCTAAACACAGTAGTAGCTGCAACCTGTTATCTTTAATTTCCTTTCTAATGAGTAAAATTTTCTATCCAGCCATCCATTTTCTACCGCATGTCCCTTTCAGTGTCGCGGTGGGCGCTGGAACCTATCTCACTTGCATTTGGGCGTCATCATTCCGCAATGTTTTCAACAGGACACTTCGAGGGAAATTTAAAATTACAATTTAGTCAACTAAACCGGCCGTATTGGCATGTGTTACACTGTTAATATTTCATCATTGATATATAAACTATCAGACTGCGTGGTTGGTAGTAGTGGGTTTCAGTAGGCCTTTAAATAAAGTAAACATACAGTACAGGCCAAAAGTTTGGACACACATCCATCCATCCATCCATTTTCTGCAGCTTGTCCCTTTTGGGGTGCTGTAGTCCATCTCATTTGGGCGGAAGGCGGGGTACACCCTGGACAAGTTGCCACCTCATCGCAGGGCCAACACAGATAGACAGACAACATTCACACTCATTTTCACACACTAGGGCCAATTTAGTGTTGCCAGTTAACCTATTCCCAAGTGCATGTCTTTGGAAGTGGGAGGAAGCCGGAATACCCGGAGGGAACCCACGCAGTCACGGGGAGAACATGCAAACTCCCCACAGAAAGATCCCGAAAAACCCGGGATTGAACTCAGGACCTTCGTATTGTGAGGCACACGCACTACTTCTACCACCGTGCTGTCCCCTCAATTTTCTAATTAAAGAAATTCAGAAAGTCATCAGCCGAGTAAGTGGAGCTACTGGGAGGAGTCCCTTGTTGGGTTAGCGATGCTACTGTATTACAAATATTTAGGATCGTTTTTATTAAGGCGGATGAGATTGGAATAGTGATTAGTTTTAGCTAAGGTAAGCGCGTATAATTAAGTTATTAGACTATCACTCCATGCCTGATGGAAAACTTCAAGTATAGTTGCACACCATTTGTGTTCCAGCTTTCTACATTAAAGTTTAAGAGCTCTGGTTTCTTCTGTGAACCAGGGGGTACGCCTTTCAGGGGCCTCTTTTATCTTTAACGGTGCTATACTACCACCACCAGGTGTGAATGAATGATGGCCCTAGTGTGTGAATGTGAGTGTGAATGTTGTTTGTCTATCTGTGTTGGCCCTGCGATGAGGTGGCGACTTGTCCAGGGTGTACCCCGCCTTCCGCCCGATTGTAGCTGAGATAGGCGCAAGCGCCCCCCGCGACCCCGAAAGGGAATAAGCGGTAGAAAATGGATGGATGGAAAATGGATGGTGCTATACTACCACCACCAGGTGTGAATGAATGATGGGTTTCCACATCTCTGTGAGCGCTTTGAGTATCTAACAATAGAAAAGCGCGATATAAATCTAATCCATTATTATTATTATACTATCAACGGTGTTGCACAGGGCACCGTTAAAGTTGTTAGTGAAGTTATCTGCAGAGCCCACATATTGGTGCCATTACCGAAAGCAATAGGCCAGCAAAAGTTGTCGTCTTGACATTAATGTTGCGGCTGCTAAAGCACAGGTTATTGGTAGCTTGTTGACAATGAGTCAGAACTTAAAATTTTGTAAGGTCATGATCGGACATTACTTTAGTGTACGGGAGTACCATAACTTTGGAGGTGGTGACACCAGGACAAGGACTAGGTCTATTGTATTACCGTCGCGATGCGTGGGTTCATTTATCATTTGTGTAAGACCACAGCTATCAATTATCGTCTGAGGCGTCACGCACGGAGGGTCTGACAGGGTAGTCATATGGATATTAAAATCTGCCATTATTTCTTATATTACCAGCGTGCGTCACTAGATCAGAGACAAACTGAAAATTTACTGATAATTTCCGAATAGGGCCCAGGGGCGATAGATAACAGCCAGATAGAGAGGTAACGATGTGACACACCTCATATTAAGCATCTCAAATTGTTTATATTTATTACTTGTTAGGGATAAGGTTACGGTTTTCATTGGATATTAGTGTGACCCATCCACCCCTTTTAAGCGGACAGCCTATATGTGCACTCGTATAGTGAGGAGGAGATGTCTCGTTAAACGGGAAAAATTTATCTGATTTTAGCCAAGTTTTGCTGAGACCAATGACGTTATTAGTGTTGTCTCTGATGACGTTATTAACTAACATCATTTTGGGAGACAATGATCTGATGTTTAAAAAGCCCATATTGTGTGTAGTGGGCTGTTTTGAGGCATTTTTGTTAATGGTATCCGTAGTACTGATATTAATAAGGTTACGTATATTTTGTGTGGTGCGCCTTAAATCATTTCGATCACATCTAGGAATTGATATAATGCAGATATTGGGATTATTTTCTTAGTGCTGTGATAGATTTTCATTATTTGCCACCCAGCTAGTGGTGGGATTATCCTTTCGTACGTGTTTACTAGGCCTGTTGTGAGTCAGCTCCCTAAGACTAGCTTCAATGTCGGCTGCTCTGGCCCTGGGAATACACTTAATTATGGCTGTTTTACTAAGCTGTATGTTCCGGGTGATGGAGTCCCCTATGACTAAGGTGTGGTGTCTGGTAGACTGGGGTGTAGGACTAGCTAAAGAGCTAAATCTATTATGCATCTCAACCGGTTCACCATGGCTTGTTGGCCGTTAAACATCGCTACAAATTGGGATAGCCAACTTGCTACAGTTAACACTAGTAAACGTGTCCGTGCCATCTAAAGTTACGAGATTACTCTGCTCTAACTAGCGGACATGGTCCTCTAGCAGGGCCAACTTATCCATGAGAACGGTGCACGAAGAGCAGTGAGCCATACTCACATATTTTATTTCCCTGAGTCAAGTTTTTGCTGTTTTCGGAGCAATAGGCAAAGAGTAGCAGCAGCGTGAGGGAGCAGATGCCTCCGGAGCGCAGTTGCTTTGGACTGAGACTAGCTTAGCTTTGTTAGCGCAGCAGCTAGCTAGCTGAGAGAGATGAGGCGATGAGACAGAGAGTGGTTGTTTTGTAAGTTTGATAAGGCTACTGAATATGTTGGTGTAGAAATAAAGAAAGCTGTACAACAAGTAAGTTTGATTCAACGCATGTTTTATTCAATTTCACATGTAGAATTTGGTAGAGTGTTAGCGTTAGCCAATCTAGCTACGGGCGAGTTTACAAACTGTTTACAGTATTTTGGAAGAAGGCATGTTGTCTGTCTACTTATAAATTTGGATAAGCACAAAAATGTATGATATTTTTTTCGGAGAAGTAGTGCAGTGATCAAAGTTTATAAAAGTGATAATGAGCTTGTTTTTTCGGAGAAACTTGCGTATGAAACGAGGCAGGAGAACCTCGCATTTTCTACACATAAGAGATTAAAGCCGCTTATTACGCGCAATTTGAACAAAGGACAATGTTCTTTAACAGACTTTACATTCTGAAATTCTTCACCGGTAAAAACGGACTTTGTAGACAAACTGTAGACAGGTTTGGCGGCACTTTTACATGACTTAAATCTCTTGTCCATCAGGCGTGCTTATAACTGATGTGAGTCAATTCCACCATTTGTTATTTTTTTTTCCACTTAAAATGCTTTTGGAGTAGGGTACAGTTTATCTCTGTTTGGTCCCTGGCTATTTTTTTTATTTTGTACAATGCATTTTTAATCCAATTTGTCAATCGCTTTCACATTGTAAAACAAGCCTGTGTCCAACAATTATAGCTACCCAGGCCCACAATGCAGTGCAAATTAACGTGGCCTATTACTACCAGGTTCGGACTCTTAAGTACCAAAGAGAAAATGAAGTGTGAAATACATGAAAACAAGCTGATAAAAAGTATGTCCTTGTCTGGGTAGCAGCTCAGTGGAAGAACAAAAACAACAAAAAAGGTTCATTGCCTTCCAGGGATGTGAGGTCTATTGTGAATAAACAATCCATCTTCCAACCAAGCTCAGTTTCCCAATGCTGGATAAATGAAACACTGCCCTCTTGTTTGTCATGCCTATTGTTCACCTCACACACTTGCAGTACTCTGCTGTGTTTGCGCCTGTTTGATTTTTAACAATTGGAAATCATTTGCAGAACATTTGAATGACAAAACTTTGCATGTAAAGAAACTGGTCTGACAGTATGGAATAGGAGCCACTGCAGTACGTGACAAAGATGTGGGGATGGTTGTCCCAAAGGCAGATAGTCTTCAAGGCGTGGCAACAGCGTGTCTATTTAACAACTGCGGTCTCAGAATACACTGGAGAATGTTGTAGTATGTCACTCTAGTGGCATGATACGGGCATCAGTACTTTCACGACTGAAATTTTGAAGAATGCTTCTCATGAACTTTCCTATAACAAGTAAGAGACATATTTGATTCTATTAACATCAAATTCAAGTGACAACAGTAAATCCTCCATTTGCATGCTTTTCTTCCTGGATTTGCAAATATACTGTGTCTTTTCCCAAATTTGCTTTCTTGAGATATGGTAAATTAGAAAGGAGAGTTTTTTTGATTTTGTGCCATGTTTCCTCAATAAGTAGTCTTTGCTCTGGCTGTCATTACCTGGCAAGAGCTGTCCATAGTTATAACTAAACACGCCTAAGCTATTAGGCCCACCAAAGCTTTTGTTTTTGCCCGCTTGATGAAACCATTCAAAACAGGGTTGCTCATGTAAGCAGTACTCCGTGATCCGGAAGGATTGAAGCATGTGTCATGTCACGATGAAGTGCACTGTAAAAAAATAATCTGTAAAAAAACGGTCATCTACTGGCAGCTACGGCTGCCAAACGAAAACCATAAAATTAAAGTAAAACTGTGTGAACCAAATAATGATCAAAAACATTATAGTTACAGAAATTTTCATGAAACGTTTTGCGGAGAAATATCGTACTTTTACAGATATTTACTAAATTATTAAGATCATCCACCTTTAATAAAGTGACGATGCAAACAGTTCTGCAGAAAAATATCATCATTTGACATATGTGTAAAATATATTTTACATATGTGTAAAATATGTGCCCACATATGTGGTCCTCTCCAAGGTTCTCATAGTCATCATTGTCACCGACGTCCCAATGGGTGTGAGTTTTCCTTGCCCTTATGTGGGCCTACTGAGGATGTCGTAGTGGTTTGTGTTGTGGTTTGTGCAGCCCTTTGAGACACTAGTGATTTAGGTCTATATAATTGAACATTGATTGATTGATTGATTGACCTTTATTCTACAGAGTTTTTCCAAATTATTACGATCAACCACCTTTAATGAAGTGACAATACTGGCAGTTCCACAGAAAAATACCATCATTTTACAGATTTTTTCTGAATTGTTAGGATCAGGGTCTCACATTCACTCTACAGGGGGGCCACTGGATGCAGGAACTGGATGCAAAGTGGGTTCACCTTCTATGAATGGCTATCCCGCCCTAACAACATACTTACCGATCCTATTGCGAGACTTTCGGTGACCCTCTCGTAGGATTAACCCGATGTTTGTCTGGGCAAATTTATCACGGTCGTACCGTGACAACGCTTTATCGCCCTCTGCATTCGCTCATTCACCGAACCATCAGCGTGCCGACTTCAAGGCGTGATGTGTACGGCTTTAATAGACATATGTGAGTGACTGCAATACATATTTGTTCAACAGCCATACAGGTCACACTGACGGTGGCCGTACAAACAACTTTAAAACTGTCACAAATATGCGCCACATTGTGAACCCACATCAAACAAGAATGACAAACACATTTCGGGAGAACATCCTTACCGTAACACAACATAAACACAAAAGAAAAAATACCCAGAATCCAATGAAGCGCTAACTCTTCCGGGCTACACCTCCGCTAGCACCCCCCACCCCCCCGTTATGTACAAAACCCAAAACCAGTGAAGTTGGCACGTTGTGTAAATCATGAATAAAAACAGAATAAAATGATATGCAAATCATTTTCAACCTATATTCAATTGAATACACTGCAAAGACAAGATACTTAACATTCGACCTGTAAAACTTAATTTTTAGCAAATATTAGTTCATTTGAAATTTGATGTCTGCAACATATTTCAAAAAAGCTGACACAAGTGGCAAAAAAGACTCAGCAAGTTCAGGAATGCTCATCAAACACTTATTTGGGACATCCCACAGGTGAACACGCTAATTGGGAACAGATGGGTGCCATAATTGGGTATTAAAGCAGCTTCCATGTATGTAAAAATGTATGTCCAAGAAAATCAACGAAAATTGTGTAACATTTTATACGAGGGAAACTTCACTACGGTCCGATCATCATACTAATACACAATTATTCGCTCTAAATGGCATTTTATGATGTTTTATAAACCATTCACAATTAGTATGTAAAACGGTATGTTATACAGTAAGTAAGCTCTTGCTGCTAATTAACTAGATAAAATAATCAAGTTTTTATATTTTTCATTAGGTGATTCGCTTTGGGTTACCGGACTAATCCATTTACTTTTTAATGAATGCGTTTATGACCATAAATAAGGGAACTATTATGTTTTGATGTTGGTTTTCCAAAATATAGGTGACACGTTTCTCTATTGTCTTAATGGGTAATTCAAGACATAAGTGGGACTGGTTCTTTAATTTAAATTTTTTTTAACCCCCTCAAGATTTATCCCAATTGTTCAAGTAATAAATGATAAATGGGTTGTACTTGTATAGCGCTTTTCTACCTTCAAGGTACTCAAAGCGCTTTGACACTACTTCCACATTTACCCATTCACACACACATTCACACACTGATGGAGGGAGCTGCCATGCAAGGCGCCAACCAGCACCCATCAGGAGCAAGGGTTAAGTGTCTTGCTCAGGACACAACGGACGTGACGAGGTTGGTTCTAGGTGGGATTTGAACCAGTGACCCTCGGGTTGCGCACGGCCACTCTACCACTGCGCCACGCCGTCCATTTTTGCTAAGCTTTTTAAATCTGCTTTAAGGTATTTTGCATTTTAAATGTTTTGTCACGTATCTAAAATATGCCATACGGATGAAAAAAAGACAGTAGGAATAATCTTTCATAGATATTTCTTTTACTAAAAATTGGTTGTGTATTAATAGTACATGTTTTTATGTTGACAAAGTAAACCACCTAAAACGTGATTGAGAAATAAGCACATTTATTTTCATGATATAATGTATTGTATTGCCTTAAATGGGAAAGTAGCTCCCACCGAGATGGCCGCCATGTAGACACGTCGCTTTGCAGGGCTTCTACAGACGTATCTAGTCGAGTTATCCACCTAGCTTCTGGTCTTTGGACTCCAAATGTTACTTTTTACCGCAGTGACATTTTGTCTTAAAAAAAAAAAAAAAAGAAGCAATGGGGATAGTTTGGAGCTGTTTTTGTTGATGGGGAAGCGACTTGTGGCTATGTTCCGAAGTACATGTCAAACTACTTCCATAACGTAAACTACCGCCATAACCACAACACCAGGGGGAGCTGCACAAACCACTCAGATTCAGATCTAAAAAAGGTCTTAACTCATTCTCCTTCTATGCCACATCTAGATGGAATGCACTCCCAACAGCTGTAAAAGAAAGTGCATCTCTATCCTTCCTTCAAAACCGCACTAAAAGAGCACCTCCAGTGTTTCCCACAGGTCAGGCAACTATTTCTGGTGGTGTGGTCGGGCGGCAGGGGTTGCGGTATATTGATGGGGGGTGGCAGCGGCGGCGGCGATGACCAAGAAGAACGCGGAGTTGGAATATAATTACAACACTTAATGTACATATTTATATACATATTTATATGATATTTGCATATTTATATAATATGTTACTACAAGCTCCATTCACAGACAGAGTCCCATTACTTTTATGAGCGGTCGAGCGAGTCAAAAGCCGAAAAAATAAAAAAAATTAAAAAATTAAAAAAAATTATTATTATTATTATTTTTATTTTTTTATTTTTTTTGTGGCGGCCGTAATTCTTTCGTGGCGGGCTGCCACAAATAAATGAATGTGTGGGAAACCCTGGCCTCCAGGCAATCACCATCCTAGACTAACACCTTCCCCCCACCACATCCCACCTCCCCGGATTGTAAATAATCAAATGTATATACTTGTTCTTATGCTTTCTCGCTCACTATGTTCACTGCTCGCTGTACATATCCTACAAAGTCAGACCTACACTGTTTCAATGTCCATTTCTCAGATTATATAATTGTTGATGACTGAAGTACTGATATCAACCAAACTTAACGCCTCCACCCTAACCCACTCCACATCCCATCCCCCGGATTGTAAATAATGTAAATAATTCATTGTATATACTCTGATGATTAACTTGTGTGATGACTGTGTTATGCTGATAGTATATATCTATACCATGAATTGATTAACGTGGACCCCGACTTAAATAAGTAGAAAAACTTATTCGGGTGTTACCATTTAGTGGTCAATTGTACGGAATATGTACTGTACTGTGCAATCTACTAATAAAAGTCTCAATCAATCAATCAATCAATGTGCTAACTTAGCAGTAACAGTAATGCTTGAATACTAGGGCTGGGCGATATGGCCTTTTTTTAATATCTATATTTTTAGGCCATATCGCGATACACGATACATACCTAAATATTTTGCCTTAGCCTTGAATTAACACTTGATTAAGGCTGGGCGATATTGCCTTTTTTTTTAATATCGCGATATTTTTAGGCCACGTCGCAATAAACGATATATATTACGATATTTTGCCTTGGCCTTGAATGAACACTTGATGCATATAATCACTGCAGTATGATGATTATATGTGTATACATTAAAACATTCTTCTTCATACTGCATTCAAATATGCTACTTTTAAACTTTCATGCAGAGAGGAAAATCACAACTAAGTCAATTGACCAAAAGTATATTTATTAAAGTTATTAAGCAATGGCACAAACATTCAAGTCATTTCCAAAACAGAAAGTGCAAGATTGTCAGAGACATTTTAAGTGTCAAATTAAAATGAGCTGCATAATAGGAAATCAAATAGTATTTGTCCTTCACTATGTGGTAGGTTACGACGAACGTTATGAAATTCTCTTCATTCTCTAGCGAGTGACTTTTCAAATGATGCTACATATTTGCAGTAATGCTACTTTTTATAGCAACGCTTTCCCCCCTCCACACTTGACAAATTACAGTTGTCTGTTCGACATATTCCCACTTGAAGCCGAACCACCGCCAGACGAAGGAAACCCTGCTGTTTTTATTGGGAATTAAGTCTTCCTTCATTTCTTACTAGATCCGCACCTTCTTTCTTGTACGGCTACGTTAGCAGCTAACGTTAGCGACGCCGCTACCTCTCTGCTGGGCGAGGGCGTGTATGTGGCGAATGATGTGACAGTTGTGATGTATGTAAGAATGTGCGCCTGCTTGTCCGTGAGGAGAGACAGGAAAGAGTGAGAAAAGCCTAAATGCCCGCAGCTAAAAGCAACTGCGTGAGAACGTATACTGGAATATTACAATATAGTCATTTTCTATATCGCACAGAGACAAACCCGTGATATATCGTATGTATCGATATATCGCCCAGCCCTACACTTGATACATATAATCACAGCAGTATGATGCTTCTATGTGTCTACATTAAAACATTCTTCTTCATACTGCATCAATATATACTCATTTTAAACTTTTATCCAGAGAAGGAAATCACAACTAAGTCAATTGACCAAAACCGTATTTATTAAACAGTTATTAGCAGGTGACTTTTCAAATGATGCTACATATTAGCAGTAATGCCGCTTTTGGTAGCAACGCTAGTGCCACACACTTCACAAATTAAAGTTGTCTATTCGACATCTTCCCGCATGAAGCCGAACCACCGCCAGACGATGGACCCCGTGCTGTTTTTCTTGGGAATTAATTCTTCCTTCACTTGTTAACAGATTCGCACCTTCTTTCTCATGTATTACCACTCGCACGGCTCTGCTGGCATCACAGCTAACATTACCCATGCTGCTACCTCTCTGCTCCGCGAGGGTTTATACATATGTAAAAAGGTGCACTGTCCGTCTGTGAGAAGGAGACACAAGAAGGAGTGGGAAGAGCCTGTAGTGTAATGCCCGCAGCTAAAAGCAACTTCGTGAGAACGTATACTCGAATATCACGATATAGTCATTTTCTATATCGCACAGAGACAAACCCGCGATATATCGTGCACAGTAGGGCAAAAAAGTATTTAGTCAGCCACCGATTGTGCAAGTTCTCCCACTTAAAATGATGACAGAGGTCTGTAATTTTCATCATAGGTACACTACAACTGTGAGAGACAGAATTTGCCCCAAAAAAATCCAGGAATTCACATCGTAGGAATTTTAAAGAATTTATTTGTAAATTATGGTGGAAAATAAGTATTTGGTCAATTATCCAAAACTTTCACTGATGGAAGGAGGTTTTGGCTCAAAATCTCACGATACATGGTCCTATTCATTCTTTCCTTAACACGGATCAATCGTCCTGTCCCTTTAGCAGAAAAACAGCCCCAAAGCATGATGTTTCCACGCCCATGCTTCACAGTAGGTATGGTGTTCTTGGGATGCAACTCAGTATTCTTCTTCCTCCAAACACGACAAGTTGAGTTTATACCAAAAAGTTGTATTTTGGTTTCATCTGACCACAAGACATTCTCCCATGTGCTCTCTGGCAAACTTCAGACGGGCCTGGACATGTACTGACTTAAATAGGGGGACACATCTGGCACTGCAGGATTTGATTCCCTGTCGGGGTAGTGTGTTACTGATGGTAACCTTTGTTACTTTGGTCCCAGTTTTCTGCAGGTAATTCATCAGGTTCCCCCGTGTGGTTCTGGGATTTTTGCTCACCGTTCTCATGATCAGTTTGACCCCACGGGATGAGATCTTGCGTGGAGCACCAGATCGAGGGAGATTATTAGTGGTCTTGTATGTCTTCCATTTTCTGATAATTGCTCCCACAGTTGATTTTTTCACACCAAGCTGCTTGCCTATTGTAGATTCACTCTTCCAAGTCTGGTGCAGGTCTACAATTATTTTCCCGGTGTCCTTCGACAGCTCTTAGGTCTTGGCAATAGTGGAGTTTGGAGTCTGACTGTTTGAGGCTGTGGACAGGTGTCTTTTATACAGTTAACGAGTTCAAACAGGTTACATTAATACAGGTAACGAGTGGAGGACAGAAGAGCTTTGTAAAGAAGTTACAGGTCTGTGAGAGCCAGAGATCTTCCTCGTTTGAAGTGATCCATCCATCCATCCATCCATCATCTTCCGCTTATCCGAGGTCGGGTCGCGGGGGCAGCAGCCTAAGCAGGGAAGCCCAGACTTCCCTATCTCCAGCCACTTCGTCTAGCTCTTCCCGGGGGATCCCGAGGCGTTCCCAGGCCAGCCGGGAGACATAGTCTTTCCAACGTGTCCTGGGTCTTCCCCGTGGCCTCCTACCAGCTGGACGTGCCCTAAACACATCCCTAGGGAGGCGTTCGGGTGGCATCCTGACCAGATGCCCGAACCACCTCATCTGGCTCCTCTCGATGTGGAGGAGCAGCGGCTTTACGTTGAGCTCCTCCCGGATGGCAGAGCTTCTCACCCTATCTCTAAGGGAGAGCCCCGCCACCCGGCGGAGGAAACTCATTTCGGCCGCTTGTACCCGTGATCTTATCCTTTCGGTCATGACCCAAAGCTCATGACCATAGGTGAGGATGGGAACGTAGAGCGACCGGTAAATTGAGAGCTTTGCCTTCCGGCTCAGCTCCTTCTTCACCACAACGGATCGATACAACGTCCGCATTACTGAAGACGCCGCACCGATCCGCCTGTCGATCTCACGATCCACTCTTCCCCCACTCGTGAACAAGACTCCTAGGTACTTGAACTCCTCCACTTGGGGCAGGGTCTCCTCCCCAACCCGGAGATGGCACTCCACCCTTTTCCGGGCGAGAACCATGGACTCGGACTTGGAGGTGTTGATTCTCATTCCGGTCGCTTCACACTCGGCTGCGAACCGATCCAGTGAGAGCTGAAGATCCCGGCCAGATGAAGCCATCAGGACTACATCATCTGCAAAAAGCAGAGACCTAATCCCGTGGCCACCAAACCGGAACCCCTCAACGCCTTGACTGCGCCTAGAAATTCTGTCCATAAAAGTTATGAACAGAATCGGTGACAAAGGACAGCCTTGGCGGAGTCCAACCTTCACTGGAAACGTGTCCGACTTACTGCCAGCAATGCGGACCAAGCTCTGGCACTGATCATACAGGGAGCGGACTGCCACAATAAGACATTCCGATACCCCATACTCTCTGAGCACTCCCCACAGGACTTCCCGAGGGACACGGTCGAATGCCTTCTCCAAGTCCACAAAGCACATGTAGACTGGTTGGGCAAACTCCCATGCACCCTCAAGAACCCTGCCGAGTGTATAGAGCTGGTCCACAGTTCCTCGACCAGGACGAAAACCACACTGTTCCTCCTGAATCCGAGGTTCGACTATCCGGCGAAGCCTCCTCTCCAGTACACCTGAATAAACCTTACCGGGAAGGCTGAGGAGTGTGATCCCACGATAGTTGGAACACACCCTCCGGTCCCCCTTCTTAAAGAGAGGGACCACCACCCCGGTCTGCCAATCCAGAGGTACCCCCCCCCGATGTCCACGCGATGCTGCAGAGTCTTGTCAACCAAGACAGCCCCACAGCATCCAGAGCCTTAAGGAACTCCGGGCGGATCTCATCCACCCCCGGGGCCTTGCCGCCGAGGAGCTTTTTAACTACCTCAGCGACCTCAGCCCCAGAAATAGGAGAGTCCACTACAGATTCCCCAGGCACCGCTTCCTCAAAGAAAGACGTGTTGGTGGGATTGAGGAGCCAGAGATCGTCCTCGTTTGAAGTGACTAAATACTTATTTTCCACCATAATTTCAAAAGAAATTCTTTAAAATTCCTACAATGTGAATTCCTGAATTTTTTTTCACATTCTGTCTCTCACTGTTGAAGTGTACCTATGATGAAAATTACAGACCTCTGTCATCATTTTAAGTGGGAGAACTTGCACAATCGGTGGCTGACTAAATACTTCTTTGCCTCACTGTATATCGATACATCGCCCAGCCCTATTGTGTTATTTTACAACTCTTGTTGTCGTTTTAATAGTTATGTCTTTTCCTCAGAACACTAGTTGATACCCTATTCTGACTGGTTAAGCAGATTGGTCATTGCCGCGACTAAATCTGACAAAGACTAATACTAACGCTAGCTTGTTGATGTGTTAAGCTGTGGGAGCACTTGTGTTTAGGTTTTTGAGTAGAGCCGATCTGAGCTGGTACTCTTCAGTGGAAAACAAACATTTCTCTTGCGTCCTAAAATAATAGTCTGACAATCACACAATGTATATATCTTGTGGGGATTACTCAAATTGCCAAATGTCTGCTACCCACCCTCCATCTATTTCAAATGCATGCGATTTGATTCTAAAAAGTCATTTATAATGTTTATTCCATGCACAAGAAAGGGTGACGGCTATTTGTCTTGGTATTTATTGCTCCCGAGAAACATGGCAAATGTAATACCCTTGCAGGATGTGTCTTTTGGAAAGCAATCACCCCTGAATGGTGTGAGCATTTGCTTTAAGGATATCAATCAATCAATCAATCAATCAATCAATGTTTATTTATATAGCCCCAAATCACAAATGTCTCAAAGGACTGCACAAATCATTACGACTACAACATCCTCGGAAGAACCCACAAAAGGGCAAGGAAAACTCACACCCAGTGGGTAGGGAGAATTCACATCCAGTGGGACGCCAGTGACAATGCTGACTATGAGAAACCTTGGAGAGGACACAAAGCTAAAAGTTGTCTGCTTTAACCGCATAATTA
>NC_084612.1:19020724-19025724 GCF_033978795.1 Nerophis ophidion | reverse complement strand
GGCTGCGTCACATTAAACTTACCTCTATACCAATGTTCTGTCAAAATCCTGAAAGTTGTAGGCTGTCGCTTGAAAATGGAAAGTTTTAGCTCCCTCCTCATATTTTCTTTGGGATTAAGGTCCACTGACAGGCTCGGCCACGGCAGGGGTGAGTAAAGTTGACGCCACAGAGCTCCATTTTGGTCACCTCCTGCTCTCCCAAGCCTTGTCTTAATTATTCTTTAATGCTAACTTCGAAGGGCTTTGTATATGTTTGGACCTCAATCCATGACAGCAAAGACTGTAATTATTGTTTTTCTTGGTGGCTGTATTCCAAACTATATTCAGATCATTAACATGATCATTAGGGACAGGTGATTGACTGCTATCTTGGATTTCTTATATTCGAGAACTATTGTGCTTTTAGTGGTTTCTTTCTCAATTGCTGAAGAGACTGGGCTAATTTTTGGGCTTTATGGGCACATAACCGGTCTGTGGGGGTCCCAATTTTGGCTGGTTGGTAGACGATATAATACAAAACCCGTTTCCATATGAGTTGGGAAATTGTGTAAGATGTAAATATAAACGGAATACAATGATTTGCAAATCCTTTTCAACCCATATTCAATTGAATGAACTACAAAGACAAGATATTTGATGTTGAAACTCGTAAACTTTTTTTTTTTGCAAATAATAAATAATTTAGAATTTCATTACTGCAACACGTGCCAAAGTAGTTGGGAAAGGGCATGTTCACCACTGTGTTACATCACTTTTTCTTTTAACAACACTCAATAAACGTTTGGGAACTGAGGAAACTAATTGTGGGAGCTTTGAAAGTGGAATTCTTTCCCATTCTTGTTTCATGTAGAGCTTCAGTCGTTCAACAGCCCGGGGTCTCTGCTGTCGTATTTTACGCTTCATAATGCGCCATACATTTTCGATGGAAGACAGGTCTGGACTGCAGGCGGGCCAGGAAAGTACCCGCACTCTTTTACTACGAAGCAACTCTATTGTAACTCGTTGCTTGGCATTGTCTTGCTGAAATAAGCAGGGGCGTCCATGATAACGCTGCTTGGATGGCAACATATGTTGCTCCAAAACCTGTATGGACCTTTCAGCATTAATGGTGCCTTCACAGATGTGTAAGTTACCCATGCCTTGGGCCCCATACCAATACAGATGCTGGCTTTTGAACTTTGCGCCTATAGCAATTCGAATGGTTATTTTCCTCTTTGTTCTAGAGGACACCACATCCTCTGTTTCCAAAAACAATTTGAAATGTGAACTCGTCAGACCACAGAACACTTTTCTACTTTGCATCTGTCCATCTTAGATGAGCTCGGGCCCAGCGAAGCCGGCGGCGTTTCATGGTGTTGTTGATAAATGGGTTTGGCTTTGCATAGTAGCGTTTTAACTTGCACTTACAGATGTAGCGACCAACTGTAGTTACGTACAGTGGTTTTATGAAGTGTTCCTGAAACCATGTGGTGATATCCTTTACACACTGATGTCGTTTTTTTGATGCAGTACCGCCTGAGGGATCAAAGGTCCGTAATATCATCGCATACTTGCAGTGATTTCTCCAGATTCTCTGAACCTTTTGATTTACGGACCGTAAATGGTAAAATCCCTAAATTCCTTGCAATAGCTCATTGAGAAATGTTGTTCTAAAACTGTTCGACAATTTGCTTACAAAGTGGTGACCCTCACCCCATCCTTGTTTGTGAATTACTTAACATTTCATGGAAGCTGCTTTTATTACCCATCATGGCACCCAACTGTTCCCAATTAGCCTGCACACCTGTGGGATGTTCCATATAAGTGTTTGATGAGCATTCCTTAACTTTATCAGTATTTATTCCCACCTTTATCAACTTCTTTGTCACGTGTTGCTGGCATCAAATTCTAAAAGTACTGATTATTTGCAACAACAACAAAAATGTTTATCAGTTTGAACATCAAATATGTTGTATTTGTAGCATATTCAACTGAATATGGGTTGAAAATGATTTGCAAATCATTGTATTCCGTTTATATTTACATCTAACACAATTTCCCAACTCATATGGAAACAGGGTTTGTACTTAAGGTAAATTTCGGACTATAAACCGTTACTTTTTTCCTACACTTTGAACCGTGCGGCTAGTTGATGGATTTTTTTCCCGCTAATTGCCATAATGTTTTGTATCTGATCGTTTTTGTTAAACCTAATCAGAGGATTGAAATAGTTTTATTATGTGTTATGATGCCATCTTTCGAACGAGTATATTCTGCGAGTTGAAAATGTGCTTGCTGTTTTGCCTTGAACTGAAGTAAAACCATCCATACCGATTATGTTTGAAAAAATTCTTCATTCATCTCTCCAAGCAACATTTGTAAGTTTCATAATTTAAGTAAAACAATTCATACTTACCTAACTGTTTCATGTGTGATGTCTGTAAGAGTGTTTTCATGCATATTTGTACGTGCTATTGCAAAATAACAAAGCTAGTGAGTGTCCTTAGCATTAGCTGATATGCTAACATGTCTACAAGTGTCTGGGCTTTTGGGACCCTTTGAGACTGTGTGACAAAGGGTGGCATTTTCGTGACTTCTGCGGTGCTTTTTGTGAATTTCTGGCCATGGAGACCAGCTGCTGGATCTCTGCTACACCGGAGTCTGTTTGGAGAGACTGGAGGAGATGTGGATGAAGAGACAGGGCTGCGGAGCTAGTGCTGAGCACCGGGACGGACAAGCTTCACAGTGTCTTGGTTGACTGAGCGTGTATCGGACACCTCAGTCTTCTTGAACGTATCCTCGCTCATCAATGCGGACTGGACACTGGCCGAGAGTTGGTGGGCGGCCGTTGGTGGAGTCGGCTCTCTTGGTTGCTTTGTTGGGTCTGCTCCTGTCTCTGGTCTTGCTCCCTCCACCCCAGCAGACGATGAGGCCACCACAGTGTATATGTTTTGTTGTTGTTGTTGTTTTACTTTTGTGGCCGTCTAGAAGTGGCTGGTTGTATCAGCTCTGCTCTTTTAATGTCTTTAATGTCCTTTGTGTTCTTTGTAGTTTGATGTTTCCCTCTTACACATGTTTATGTTTTTTCCCCTTGGCCTCAGTCTGGACCTTGTCTCCAGGGGCGCAGGCTTAGACTGAAATATTTTTTTTCTCCCCCCCGTCCCCAGCGTTGACCTGTTTCTAATCTTTTTTTGTAAGGGGCGCCGGAAGTTGGCAGACCTGTAAGTGATCCTGATCGGTCTCCCTGTAATGTTTGTCTGATCTTGAATGGGATTGTGCTTAAAATTTTTATCTTCCCCTCTGAGATTATTAAAGTATTTCTGATTCTGATTCTGAAAGTAATATTATCTTACGTGGAGTTATTGAATTTGTTTAGCTGATTGGACTCATTTATTTTCTCATGCATTTCGCAAATAACACTTTGGTTTTACCACAATCGTTTGAATTTTTTTGCTGCTATTTTATTACTATTTATTCTATTAATCACTGTTTTATTGTCTTATGTGCACTTTGGTCAACATAAGTTGTTTTAATGTGCTTTATAAGTAAAGCTTAAATTGATTTGAGAGTTACTCTGCCACGGCGTGGCGCAGTGGCAGAGTGGCCGTGCGCATCCCGAGGGTCCCTGGTTCAATCCCCACCTAGTACCAACCTCGTCACGTCCGTTGTGTCCTGAGCAAGACACTTCACCCTTGCTCCTGATGGGTGCTGGTTAGCGCCTTGCATGGCAGCTCCCTCCATCAGTGTGTGAATGTGTGTGTGAATGGGTAAATGTGGAAGTAGTGTCAAAGCGCTTTGAGTACCTTGAAGGTAGAAAAGCGCTATACAAGTACAACCCATTTATCATTTACCTTCCACGGTTAGTGGGTAATGACTTCTGTTTTGTTTGATCAGCCGTTTTACTGCTGTGTTACAGACACTGTTAGGTAATAATTAAGGTATGGAAATAAACAAAGTTTATCTGTGGAAATAACGCATTTAATTACGCATATATCTGTGGCTTATAGTTCTGTGCAACTAAATATGGGGAAAACATTTTTTTCTTCTAAAATGTAGTAGTTGTGGCTTATATACTAGTGCGCTCCATAGTTCGAAAAATACACTATTTCACTAATTTGTATCCAAAATAATGTGTAAGCTGGGTTTTCCTGCATTTTTTGTTGACAGTGAAAAATGACGTATCGGGTTAATATTTGGAATGATGGTGCCAGGTTGCCTGACTCACACATGCTCCCCCTTATACATGCGTCATCCAGCTGTGTTGGTGATGTGAGAACTAGCCTCAGTGGGAGGTTTTACTTTAAGGGGGGCTCACAGGGGGCAAGATTTCACAGGCACCACGTTGTCTAAGCACTCCCCAGGACGGACGAAACAATGAATTCCTGAGTGGCGTATTTGGCTTCCTGACACCCCACCTCTGGAGACCCCCAGGGGGTTGTATGATGTTCCTCACTCTCTCACTGCTTTCTATTGTGATTTAACTCCACTGGCTTAAACACTCTTGCTTGTTAGTGGTGGTTTGAAAAGTAACTCCTCCACATTTCCTAAAGTCAGCATTTTGACTTTTATTGGAAGCAAACTCCCTCAGGAATGCAAATCTGCGAAGTTGCTCAAGATAAGATGTTTCATGTTTTTCCCAAAGGCAAAACAAGGATTAGTGTTACTGTATCACAATGCGTTTTTTTTCCCACTTTCTAGGGATTCCTATGTTTTTGCTTTAATGCTGCTTTGATCCTCAGGACAGCAGACTCTGCTTTGAGGTTTAATATTATGAAGCTGGCATTTAAATAAGGTATAATCATGCAATGCCATTTGTGGGAATGTGAGTGCTTGTGGCATACAAAAATACTTTTGGAATAAGAAATAATAATCCTCGCCATTGTATAATGAGCCGTTTACACAAGACGTGTTCGGTTGTGCAGGGACATGCAAAAATGTTTGTAAATATGGAACTATTTGAAAAAAACAGTGTTAAAAATATTTGAATACCCACATTAATGCATGGCCCCCTATTTTGATGC
>NC_084612.1:18965724-19015724 GCF_033978795.1 Nerophis ophidion | reverse complement strand
AAGTTTGTATATTTTGAAATCAGGTAGTTTAATCACATATTATTATATTAATTACCGTAAACTGTGGACTAGATTGTTTCAGTTTAGTCAAATCACTGATTGGAGAGCTAGCTTCCGCAGCTAGTGGGTTCATAAATTCTGTTTTGTTTGAGCATTCGCATATGCGCACATATGCGGTCCTCTCCAATGTTTCTCATAGTCATTATTGTTACTGTCACCGATGTCCCACTGGGGTGAGTTTTACCTTGCCCTTATGTGGGCTCTACCGAGGATGTCGTTGTGGTTTGTGCAGCCCTTTGAGACACTTGTGATTTAGGGCTATATAAATAAACATTGATTGATTGATTTACTGCCATGTTAGACACAGTTTGGAAACAATTAAGGTATGACAACAAACATTTACAAAATCTTCCTGTGTACATAACTCATTTCACAACGTATATATCTGCGATTTATAATCCGGTGCGGAAAATACATGGAAAAAATTTTTTTTCTTCTAAAATTTAGTGCACTCTTTAGTCCGTAAAATATGTTGTAGGATGGGGTGTTCCGATCAGGTTTTTATGCTGTCGATTCAGATATTGATCATCCTTGACATTTACCCTTACATGTCTCAACTGTAAATTTCAAAATGTATTTATGAGCGCTGGGCAGCACCGTAGAAGTGGGGTTCGTGCAACTGCCTCACAATACGAAGGTCCTGAGTAACCCTGGGTTCAGTCCCAGGCTCGGGATCTTTCTGTGTGGAGTTTGCATGTTCTCCTCATGACTGCGTGGGTTCCCTCCGGTTACTCCGGCTTCCTCCCACTTCCAAAGACATGCACCTGGGGATAGGTTGATTGGCAACATTCAATTGGCCCTAGTGTGTGAATGTGAGTGTGAATGTTGTCTGTCTATCTGTGTTGTCCCTGCGAGGAGGTGGCGACTTGTCCAGGGTGTACACTGCCTTCCGCCCGAATGCAGCTGAGATAGGCTCCAGGGACCCCAAAAAGAGACGAGCGGTAGAAAATGGATGGATGGATTAATGAGCGCTATTAACAGTTAAACAATACAAACAAAATATATCAAAATTATTTTCCTTATTCTCTTTTATTACATGTAATTCTTTGAGTAAAACAAAGCCATTAATATATAATACCTCTAAAAAAGCAAAAACTACTATGCATTATTTTTGTGAATCCTTCGTTTTTTTCTTAAAGTCCTGATGCGTTTAAGCACTTATTCCCTGAATTTGTGAACATGAACAAAAAACTGAAACGTTAATAAAAATATTGATTTAATCACTCTAGCATTGTTAATACACCGAGAGAAAAAAAGTGGGAATAGTAAAACTATAATGTATGTTGTACTACCGTAATTTCCGGACTATAAGCTGCTACTTTTTTCCCTCGTTCTGGTCCCTGCGGCTTATAAAATCGTGCGGCTTACGGTAACCAGGGGCGCGCACTACTGAGGATGCGTGAGACCGAGGCAGACAACTGGCATTGTCACGCCAAATTTCTTCCCCCCTACAAAAACCTTCCCCCCCATTTACTTCCGTGGTCATGATTAATACAGACTCTATGTTATAAAATAAAATAAAAAAAAACAATTTACAAACACAAGCTATGGGATGACGTAAGAGGAAACGTGACCCCGGAAGTAAATGCGTCATCCCATAGCTTGTGTTTGTAAATTGTTTTTTTAATTTTTTTTTCATTTTTTTTATAATATAGCGTCAACAAAACGTCTGTATTTTTATAATATAGCGTTATATTTTTATAATATAGCGTTGACAAAACGTCTGTATTAATCATGACCCCGGAAGTAAATGGGGGGGGGAAGGTTTTTGTAGGGGGGAAGAAATTTGGCGTGACAGCGCCAGGTAACGAGAGCAAAACAAAGAGTAGGGAGAGCGTCAGAGACAGTTTGCGCGAAGGCAGTGTTCATGCAAACACCCTCAGTATGGAAAACAAACGGAGATGTGCATATGATGCTGCTTTTATGTTAAAGGCAATCGATCTGGCTGTCAAAGAAGGAAATAGAGCTGCTGCACGTACCCTTGACATCAATAAATCTATGGTGAGACGTTGGAGACGGCAGCATGAAGAACTGATTCAATGCAAAAAGACAAAGAGGATTTCGGTGGTTTTAGTACGCATGAGGAAGACGATGACACAATGATTAAAGACTGACTTTTCATATACGTTATTTTGATAACGTAAACGGCCGCGGGACTGCACTTTTACTGCTGTGTTACAGGCGAGGACTTTGTATTACTTTGCACCGTTGTATTATTTGTACTCTGCCCGAATGCTGTTCGCCATGTCAAAGATGTGAAAGTTTGATTGAATGATTGAAAGATTTATTGTTAATAAATGTTTGCGTTCCCAAACAGTCATCTCTGTCCCGACAATCCCCTCCGGGGTAGCAGGAACCCCTATATACTACGGTAATTACACATATAAATGCCTGCGGCTTATAGTTGGGTGCGGCTTGTATATGGAGCAATCTGTATTTTCCCCTAAATTTAACTGGTGCGGCTTATAGTCAGGTGCGATTTATTGTCCGGAAATTACGTATATTCTCAAAATACAACTTTTTCCACTAATTTTGGATTTTTCCTCCCTTTTCTGTGCATAATGCTCATCTGTAGGTAAAATTGTCCTGTAAAAAACATATCATTCTTAGTTAAACTTGGAAACAGACAAATAATACATTTCGCAATAATCATGTATCAATGCAAATGAATCACACAATTTATTTTGGGCGCACACGGTCCTTTAAGTCAAAAGTTTTGACAGTTTAATTATAATCCCGCAGCATCATTTGCTGCTGTGCACATTGTCCTTTACCTTATCTTTTCATGTGTGTTGAATAATTGGGGTCTTTTAAAAGTACATTTATTATGCAGGCATGTAATTTACTGTGATTAATCGTGATTTATCACAATTCAAAAGTGTAATTAATCTGATTAAAAAAATTAATCGTTTGACAGCACTAATAATAACCCCAAATTTGGGCAGAAATGATATTAACGCTGTGGTGTTTATTGCAATTTTAAATACAAGAAAGTTATGTTTACACTGCTTTTTAAAGGTTATTACTTGGGCATTTGATGACATTTTCCTTGGAAAAGTTCATTAGGAATTCTGCTGTATGTTCAACGCACGATAAAGAAATGGCATAGCCTTATTCCACAGCACGCATTATTTCCCATTTAATCATCATGGCACATCAGACGCACACATTGCATACACTCAAGGAACATCAACATCATCTCTTTACCACTGGAGCAATGTGAGTCAATGGCGGCGAGAAACGTGAGACTGTTTCCTGCCAGTTTTGTTGAGTAAGCGACACTTGGGTGAGGATGGCGTATTATTTACATGAGAGTCAGGAGGAGGCGGGGTTGGCTATTGTGTTGTCATCGCACGGCAGCTGCTCTGTTCTGACCCTCTACTGTGCTGTAAGATTAACTTTTTCACCTTTTTTTTGTAGCACAGAAAATGTTATGTGGCAATACGAAATGTATTAAATATCACAATTTCATTATTAACACTCAAACAAGGTACACATGCGCCCTCATACAATAAACACAGTGTAACGCTCAATTAAACACAGAACATGCCTAAATTGTGCAAGCACTGTCACTAACACGAGTGTAGGGCTGGCCGATATGGATCAAAACTCATATCCCGATATAGTTTGGCCCATAAACTAACCCTTGAATGGAAATATCTGTTGACGTGACATGCTTTTGTTTTTTTTGGGGACTAATATGATCCCAAATACACAAAAATAGTTACCAACAAGTAAGAAAAATAAGTTGTGCATAATAGTATCCTAACGTAAGAAGTGTTTTGAGGTAAGAAAAAAAACCTTTATAAAATATGAAAAATATGACCTCCAATTTACTTGAAAAAAAATCATTTTGCTGTGCTCAATTCTTCAGCTAACAAAACACAAAAGAACACAATGTGAAAAAAGTGCCCTGGCTTAAGAGGGCATGTCAGCAACAACATGAAATTAATTGACCTCTAACAATGATGTATTTACAGGTAAAATATTTTTATAGGACATAAACACGAATATGTTAGTCAGGAACCCCTACATGCCAACTGCTTCATGATGCTTTGTGACAGGCTGTGTTCTTAAAATCACTTTTAAAAGGTCATTAATCGTAGTTACTTTACCCAAATAAGTAACTGAATTACTAAGGGAATTACTCTTTAATAAATGTAATTAATTACTAGGGAAATGAATGCGTTACTTACAAAATAACCTTTAAATATCTGTCACAAGTGAGCAATCGCTTGGCCATTCGGTTATGGTTTAAATTGATTTCAAACATACTATACAGATGGGTGCAAATTTTACAGTAATTTTATCTAATTTGAATGGATTTATTTTAGTAGCAAAATGTGATTAAAGGGTTGAAATCCCTTGTGTGTGACTGTTTTTTTTTTTGTTTTTTTTTAGGAAGTCGCACAGTCTATTTTTATGTGCATTTTCGAGCACATTTTTCGCACAGTACAGCACTGCTCTAACATGTTTGTGCTGCATTTTGATAAAATAGATCACCATAGCAGTGCTATGCTTTACATCACTGATCATCACCAGCAGCAACATCAGTAGTGTTCCTTGTTTTCTACCTAAATAATGTCATCCGGATGGGTTTGTCTATTTTCACAGCACTCATTAGTCCACAGGTGTCAAACTCAAGGTTCGGGCCCCACATAATTAAAAGTGGTGTGCCTTGTCATTGATCTTTTGTTGGGCCCACCACATAATTTCAGTTGGCACGTCATAATACAAACAATGGATTAGATTTATATAGTATTTTTTGTAGTGACTCAAAGTGTGTGACAGCGAAAATTCTACGTGTTCCTCCACATCATTGAAGGTGGCCTGCCAAGTTATTTCATGTGGTCTGTTAGGTTATTTACTGTATGTGGTCCGCCACATCATCTATGTGGCATGTGAAAGACTGAAATATATTAAAGCAATTTCTGGTTAAATGTATTTGTTCTTTACATTTTGACATGCAGTTGCATATGTTTTTTATATATGCAATTGCATATATATTGCAAATGAATTTTATATATTTTTAATTTTCCTAAAGGAACTGAAGGAATCAATAAAGATCTATCTATCTATCTATCCATCCATGTTTTACAAATATACACTATAATATTATCTGATCATGGAACAATTCTTTTTTGGGGGGGTTATCAAAAATAACTACTTGAATATCTGCCTGTCACCTTGGCAATTTTAAAGCAAGTTATGGTTGCGGTTAATTTACAGTTGTGATCAAAATTATTCAACCCCCACACAATTTTGGTGTTTTAGCAAGTTGGACATTTATTCCGTATTTTGTTTATAGTCATATCAAATAAAGATGCATTCAATAGACAAATGCAACTTGAATTACAAAATTATATTTTGTAACATACCAAACAGTGTCATTTCTCCTAATATCTCATTGACAAAATTATTCAACCCCTTGAAGATCATAACTTTTAAGAACAGAATGTGAATAAGGTCTTTTCAATCAGGCGTTGAAAACACCTGTAGATGTGATTAGAACCATAACGAGCAACAATTAAACTGATTGAAAAAGACTGTGATGCTCAGCTTTTTGTAGATGGTCAATGGTGTATTTGCAACACTGTGAAGTCCAGGGAGTGGTCAAAGAAGTCAAGAGAGGAGGTAATTTCTCTTCATAAGAAAGGATATGGATATAAGAAAATAGCAAAGACATTACACATTCGAAGAGACACAGTTGGGAGCATAATTCGCAAGTTTAAAGCCAAAGGCACAGTGGAAACAGTGAAAGTATAAATTAATGATTATGTAAGTAAATGTATTCATGTGAACATTTTTTAAATAAAAAATTAAGTAATTTAATAGATGAATAATATTATGATGTTTTAAAAAGGTACACAATGTTTATCAGGATTTTTCTTCTTAGTACCGGTATTTTGTAAACACTTTGAGTTTAACATTTTCTTAAAGATCATATTAGTACTTTGTTTGACTTCTTTGCTTAATCCATTCAAAAATGTAATTCCACATATTGATATACTGAAGGTCTTAAGTGTTGTGCGTGCATACATATGTTTTAAGTTTCATTTTACCTTCAGGTTATATTTCTCATCTTTTGTTGAGAGAAATTGTTGTACACTCTTGGGTCGCAGGTTAACTGCACCAAATCATTGAATTTAAATGATTTTTGATTCAATAAATAAAGGGTTTAAATGTTTTCGATATCTAACGTTATGTATCACGCTACCCAAACTGTTTTGTAACACGGTTAGTGAATACATGTACCTTTGTTGTTTTTTCCCCATATTTCTGCACAAAAACTCAGATATGGTGACACGAGCGAGCAGTAGAGAATATGGAGTGATTTTTGGTCCAGAACTTATTTTGCTCTATTCATGATTTATGCATTTTGTTTTTCACCTTATGTTTTATATTTCTATATGAGATTTCCAGTTCATGTTATCGTATAGTATTACACCTCAAAATGTGATTTATATCTACTCCACCTCTTTGTATTGGGTTTGACTCTCTCTTTTACTGGTACCGAATGGCAGTTTTACTAAGACTCAAAGATGGTCTGTTTTTGTCAAATTTGCCAATATAAATGATGTATCAAAGCTATTATAGTTTTGTATTCATATACTGTATATTCACTGTTACGACGTCCCTCTGAGGGCGGCCACAATTGCGATATGGCCCTCAATAAAAGCGAGTTTGACACCCCTGCTTCATCAATTTTATATACCAGTGTGTCCAAGTGATATAAAATCTAGAATTAATGTTCATCACGGCAAGCAAGATGCATATGTTGTAAAAAACAGAAAACCTTCTCTAGTTTTATCTTATTTGCATTATTGATAGATTATCACCTGCATTTTATCTATCTTAATAATGTCTGACCAAAGTCCCCTATTTGTCTTTTCAGCTGCGAAGATCAGCACACACACGCAAGGCGGCCCTTTCCCCTTTCAGCAAAAAGGTAACATTTGTGTTGATGTTAGGATGTTAGCATGTGTTGTCACTACAGATTGTGTTTCAGCCTCACCTGATACAAGGCATGAGAATTTGTTTTTGTTTTTTACAGGCAGAGGATTAAGAAAAAAGAGCAGACACTTTCTTGTCAGTGGTTGAAAGTTGCCATGGTTACAGTACGCTCATTGATTTGCATCAAAGTCCACATTAACAGTGTTAAAAATGCTTGAATAGCAGGGTTTTTTTTGTATTTTAGCAAACCTTCATCGTCTAGAAACCAAAATTCTTAAAATTTGAATTTAAAATAAAACACAAATACAATACAAAAAAAGAACACAGTAAAAAATTGTAAGAATAACATTTAAAAAATATATATTAGTAAAGTAATAAAAGAATAAATCAATAGTCAACGCCGATAATTAAAACTAATAAAATAAAATGAAAATAAATACATAGAAAAATATCTTATTTCATTATCTGATTAGTAATGTAATAAAAGAATCGATCAATAGTCAAAGTCGGGGCGGCATGGCGTAGTGGGTAGAGCAGCCGGCCAGAAACCTGAGGGTTGCAGGTTCGCTTCCCACCTATTGACATCCAAAAAATCGCTGCCGTTGTGTCTTTGGGCAGGACACTTCACCCTTTGCCCCCGGTGCCGCTCACACTGGTGAATGAATGATGAATAAATGATAGGTGGTGGTCGGAGGGGCCGTAGGCGCAAACTGGCAACCACGCTTCCGTCAGTCTACCCCAGGGCAGCTGTGGCTACTGATGTAGCTTAACACCACCAGGTGTGAATGAATGTTGAGTCCCACTTCTCTGTGAGCGCTTTGAGTGTTTAGAAAAGCGCAATATAAGTCTAAGTTATTAAAGTCGATAACTAAAACAAATAGAATAAAATGTAATTAAATTAACAGTAATGAAACAATACGAAGAATAAATAATACATAACAACTATTTAAAAAATAAGAACATTTATTTATTCATTAATTTGAATAAGGACAATGCATATTCATCAACATAGTGCAACAATGTAAATATGCCTGAGTTAACACAATAGCTGATTTTCATCCGCTGTCCTAAGGCAGGTTAATACAGTAAAAATTCAACATGTCATGAAACAAAAGAATACATAAATCACAAGACATTACACATTACAAGCATACCATAAGCACAGCCCATGGACAAAAAAATAAAACAAACCAAAAACAAACTAATGAATAATCTAATTGTGCGTGCATGTCTGATTAGTTTTCAACCACTGTTTCAGTACAGTTTTAAATGTTATATAGGTGTCACTGTTTCTGACATGGGCTGGCAGCCTGTTCAATGACTGTCTGCCTCTAACAGACCCCACCATTTGGCCAAATTTAGTTCTGCGCCTTTGTTAATTAAGTTTAAGTTAAAGTACCAATGATTGTCACACACACACTAGGTGTGGTGAAATTTGTCCTCTGCATTTGACCCATCCCCTTGTTCACCCCCCTGGGAAGTGAGGGGAGCAGTGGGCAGCAGCGGTGCCACGCCCGGGATTCATTTATGGTGATTTAACCCCCAATTCCAACCCTTGATTCTGAGTGCCAAGCAGGGAGGCAATGGGTCACATTTTTTTATAGTCTTTGGTATGACTCGGCCGGGGTTTGAAAACCCAACCTACCGATCTCAGAGCGGACACTCTAACCACTAGGCCACTGACTAGGTACGTAGCAGTCTCCTCTTGTCACTGCTCTAATTTAATTAAGAACATATAACATGATCAATACAAATTAAAGGGAGAATAGAACAAGTCGAAAAATCATGTCATGTATTGTTTATATGTTGAAATATTTTGCTCAGGATGGTAAAACATAAAGAGTAAATAGTACAGTACTGTAAATAGTTCAGCAGGATTTTTTTTTGTCATTATATGGTTTTGTTTGATGAATCATCATTTATAATTATTCAACCGACTTATCACTTTGCATTATGTGTGTTTTTAGTTATTTGCCACTCGCATGCATTGCTTTTAAGTGCTTGAACCACAATGATTTGACATCACACTGTCATGCATCATCACTCCATGACGGGGTTCATTTTTTTTTCACATGACTCAGCGAGACGCATTTGCGGGCCAATTTAGTGGCAGCATCTGGTGCTTCGCCACTTACTGCGACAGCGCTCCACTCGGCACTCGAGGTTGCAGTTGCAGCTGTGTGTCTCAGCCTCCCAGTGTTTTAATGAGCTACTGTGATCTTTAGAGCATTGGGAACTCAATCAGATATGTTCTCCATTTAAACGGGAAACGTTCAATGTACTTTACAATCCCGTGCTGTGACCCTTTAAAATGCTGACACATTATTTTTAGTGGTGTTCAGGATTTGCTGACAAGGAGCTAATTACAATTAGGGTTTGATGTTCCATGTTTGACTCCTGACAAAGAGCTCATTAAAAAAAACACTCAAATGTCTATGAAGGTTCTCATTCATTCAGGTCATTGTCCTCTCAGGGCATTCAATGGATCGCAACTGGACGGTTTAGTTTTTCTTAGACGACGTTCCGAGTAGGCTTCATCAGTTCATGCTCATAGACTTAGAATAGTCATATCTGGACTAAAGACTTAGATTGGTCAGATCTAGTCTACCTGCTGGTGCCAAAACCCAAAATATTTATACTCCAAAACCAGGAAGGTGTGCCAGGGCAAGGATGGTTTTGCCCTATCCCAGTGAGAAAGACAACTGCTTAGAAGCAGTTGATTAACTCAAATGGGCTTTTTCCTATTGAAAGCCATTGTAGCGATGAGGTAACGTGTGATGATAACCATAGATAGATACATTGATTTTATGAAGACTTGCAACACTTGTATTTTAAAAGATACATATACAGTACCAAAAAGACAAATCTATAGAATTCTGGCTTCGACAAAAAATTATAAATATTTAAAAAACATTTCTTATTCTTTTCACTATTACTCATACTTGCCAACCCTCCCGATTTTCCCGGGAGACTCCCGAATTTCAGTGCCCCTCCCGACAATCTCCCGGGTCAACCATTCTCCTGAATTTCTCCCAAATTCCACCCGGACAACAATATTGGGGGGCGTGCCTTAAAGGCACTGCCTTTAGCGTCTGCTCTCACCTGAAAAGGAGACTATTATATATGTCTCCATTATCCATAGGTTTATCTATAACC
This sequence comes from Nerophis ophidion, assembly GCF_033978795.1. Classification (NCBI taxonomy): domain Eukaryota; kingdom Metazoa; phylum Chordata; class Actinopteri; order Syngnathiformes; family Syngnathidae; genus Nerophis; species Nerophis ophidion. The sequence continues at coordinate 19,005,554 of NC_084612.1, read as the reverse complement.
CATAAAGTAGGCAGGCACAGAGCTATTTCTCAGCATGTGTTTATTCCAGCCGGCACGTTAATATACTGACACACAACATCCGCATTCCCATCATGCATTGCCTCAAAACTATGGCAAGTAGTAATGTCCAAAGATAGAACAAACGAAGCAGAAGAACGAAGAAGAGACATGGCGACGACGAGTAAGAAGAAGAAGTACGCTTGCAGGTTCCAAAATGATTGGAACAAATAATTTCAGTTCATCCAGGACAGCTCGAAGGGGAAAGGGTATGCTGCCTGCAAATTTTGTAGATCAGACTTCTCCATTCAACACAGTGGCCGAACGGATATACTCATTCATGAACATATTGTGTGTGTGTGTGTGGGGGGGGGGGCATCACAAGACTACTTCATCTCTACAGAACTGTTTCATGAGGGGTTCCCTCAATCATTAGGAGATTTTAATGGAAGCATTCACATACCATACAATGGTTATATATATATATATATATCTATATCCATCCATCCATTTTCTACCGCTTATAAATATGTAACCCCCCCACACACACACACCTCAACACCCCCCTATTTCAACGTCTCAAGGTTGGCAAGTATGCTATTACTACATTTTATTATTTTATTTTGAGCGTGTAAAGTACTTAGTGTAAAAACAAATACATGTTTAAAAAAGGCAGATGCAACACTTATAGCGCTGTTTTGCACCTGTTTTGATTAGTGTGGTTACCTTCAATGGCAATATTTGAACTGAAGGAGAATTTGGGCCTGATCAGAATGATTCTTGGTTCGTCAGAGCCTAAGGGGCGCAACAATGTATGGAGGCGTACACAGGATTTGAACAATTATTTGCATTTAATTGCAAATATTTTTAATCTTGTAACTGTCCACAAAATAATAAAATGAAAAAAATACAGTATATATACAATAGTCAGTCCTTGTGTTGCGAGTCTTAATGTCGTGTGTGACCACTCAGGTCACGTTTACTAGTTGTTTGGTTCAGGGCTTAGCTCGCCAGCCAACTCCTGGAAAATCGTGAATCGTAGAATCCAGTCCAGCGACCTAATCCAAATAAAGCAAATGAAAGAAAAAAAACCTTATCTGAAAGGTCAAAATACAACAGCTAAATGTATGCATCATAGCAAGGGTCGGCAACCCAAGACGTTTAAAGAGCCATATTGGACCAAAAATACAAAAAATAAATCCGTCTGGAGCCGCAAAAAACTCAAGGCCGTATATATAAGTCTTATAATGAAGGCAACTCATGACGTAAGTGTCTATATTAGCTATAATAGCCTACTATCAAAATGACTGTGTTGCAGGCTGAAGCGCGTCATAGATAGGAAAATGCATTTTTAAACAATATGATTTACAGAGGAGACACATAGGGTAACAAGCAGTACAACATTGATTTGAAAGGACAGATTAAAAATATATAATAATTTAAAAAAAAATTCAAAAATAAACTTGGGACTTCTCTCGGGCCGTAGTTTGGACTTGGCGGGCCGGATCTGGGCCGTAGTTTGGGGACCCCTGATCTTCAGTGTAAATAGTCATGAAAATAAAGAATACGTCGTGTCCAAACTTTTGGCCTGTACTGCATATGGGTTAACAAATGATGACGATTTTGCTATATTACAATTAAATATGACAATCTTTATAACAAAGTTTTAAAAATCAATGACTATAACATCACCTTTGACCTCAAACAACCTTGCCCAACATCGTTTTAATTTAAAAAGCTGAAGACAATTGTGTTTTTGTAGCAGATATCACATGTATTGTTGAAGTGCGCCCTGTGATGAGGTGGCGACTTGTCCAGGGTGTACCCCGCCTTTCGCCCAAAGCAGCTGAGATAGGCTCCAGCCACCCCCTGCGACCCCAAAAAGGGACAAGCTGTAGAAAATGGATGACTGGATTGTTAAAGTGCAGATATGTCCTAATATCCACGCTGACATTCCCACACTAAAAGCTCTAAGAGTTGCTCAGTGGGAACAATTAGTAGCTCTGTGTTGGAGGACGCTACGGAGCTGCATGAGCTGGGGAGAATCGGGTAACACTACGACTTTGAGGCTATCCTTAGCCGTGACGTGAGAACGTGGTCATGATGACCGCCTGGCCGGCTCCTATTTAGTGAATGTGAGCCTGCTATCGTAGGTACAGTCAGCAGGAGGTAACCCTCTCAAACCATGGGCATTAGCCTCCTCGGCACCCTTGTGTAGATCATGGGTGTCCTCATGTCTTTGCTTACATGGAAGTCTCTAAAATAGCCTGTGAGTCATCGTAGTAGGATGTTTAACTATTCCTGGCGGACTAAAGTTAGCCTTAGCCTCTTACCTTTTCACCAATGTAACTACAGCCAGGGGTGCAGCATCAAATTCTGGGTCCCCATCCCATCCTGAACCCCACGTCACCGACCCATGCACATACGGGGGTGGACCGCTTGCCTGTGCATCGGTTGGGGACATCCTGAGCTGCTGACCCGTCTCTGCTCGGTATGGTCTCCTGCTGGCCCCACCATGGACTGGAATCTCACTATTACATTAGATCAGGGGTGTCCAAACTTTTTCCACAGACGGCCTCACACAGAAAATTTTAAGCATGCGGGGGTAGGGGTGTAACGGTACGTGTATTTGTATTGAACTGTTTCGGTTCGGGGGTTTCGATTCTGTTCGGAGGTGTACCGAACGACACGGACATATTAAGTAGCGCCGCAAGTTGTGTAAACAATGCACACCGAGGCACCATGAATTGATTTACGTGGACCTGGACTTAAACAAGTTGAAAAACTTATTGGGGTGTTACAATTTGGTGGTAAATTGTACGGAATATGTACTGTTTTTTGATTGATTGGGGATAGGTTGATTGGCAACACTAAATTGGCCCTAGTGTGTGAATGTGAGCGTGAATGTTGTCTGTCTATCTGTGTTGGCCCTGTGATGAGGTGGCGACTTGTCCAGGGTGTACCCCGCCTTCCGCCCGATTGTAGCTGAGATAGGCGCCAGCGCCCCCCGCGACCCCGGAAGGGAATAAGCGGTAGAAAATGGATGGATGGATGATTGATTGATACTTTTATTAGTAGATTGCACAGTACAGTACATATTCCGTACAATTGACCACTAAATGGTAACACCCCAATAAGTTTTTCAACTTGTTTAAGTTGGGGTCCACGTTAATCAATTCATGTACTGTGCAATCTACCAATAAAAGTTTCAATCAATCAAAAAAACAACAACACACGGCATGCTAGCAACGACCGGGCTACGATAGACTGACCACACCTCCTGTTTTGCTTTGCGGAGCTGTCCAGGTGGAGTTTCTTAAATGCCTCAAATATCCGGCATTTTGAGTTAGGATTGCGTGTATTTTCAATGTACTTCAGGGTTAAAGAAGGGGTTAAAAACAAAGTTCTGCACGCAGCAACATTCGTGAGGGAGGGGGAGACAGAGAGAGCGAGAGAGTTATGATAAACGCGCATGTGTCACCAGGCTCTGCTTTTTATCCACAGATTTATCAGATTTTATTTTTTCTAATCTATAGCAGGGGTGTAAAATAATATGTATAATATGAAATCAAACGGTTTACGTTCTTTGCTATTTGGTAGGTTCCCGCGGACGTTATCTCCTTCTGCTGTTGACCATTTGTTTCATACGGTGTTGATCTAGAAATGGTTGTTTGGGCATTTTGTGGGTGTGGCACCGAACGGAGATGTTGACATGCAGAGTTTCAAGCACTCTTCATTCTCTTGCGGGTGACTTTTCAAATGATGCTACAAATTAGCAGGAGGTGCTACTTTTTGTAGCAACGCTTTTGCCGCATACTTGTTCGCCATCGTCCCGCTTGAAGCCAAACTACCGCCAGACGATAGACTCCGTGCTGTTTTTCTTAGGAATTAATTTTTCCTTCATTTGTTACCAGATTCGCACCTTCTTTCTCTCGTATTACCACCACTCGCAACACACCGTTAGCATCAGAGCTAACGTTACCCATGCTGCTACCTGTCTGCTCCGCGAGGGCGTATGACGCGACAGTATGTGACGTATGTAAGAAGGTGCGCTTGTTTTAAGTCTCTGTGAGACGGAGAGACAAGAAAGAGTGATAAAAGGCTGTAGTGTAATGCCCGCAGCTAAAAGAAACTGCGTGAGAATGTATCCTCGAATATCATGATAGTCATTTTCGATATCGCACAGAGACAAACCCGCGATATATCGATTATATCGATATATCGCACAGCCTTACTCCACAACAGACATCACTTCACATTGTTGTCGAGTCATGACAACCTACTTGACTTGTGGAAAATAAATATATTTGACAAGTGACATGTGTTCGCCTCTGTACTTTATAAAACATATTTGGAGATATATGTTATGTTTTAGGCTTCACGGTGGAAGAGGGGTTAGTGCGTCTGTCTCACAATACAAAGTTCCTGCAGTCCTGGGTTCAAATCCAGGCTCGGGATCTTTCTGTGTGGAGTTTGCATGTTCTCCCCGTGAATGCGTGGGTTCCCTCCGGGTACTCCGGCTTCCTCCCACCTCCAAAGACATGCACCTGGGGATAGGTTGATTGGCAACACTAAATTGGCCCTAGTGTGTGAATGTGAGTGTGAATGTTGTGTGTCTATCTGGGTTGGCCCTGCGATGAGGTGGCGACTTGTCCAGGGTGTACCCTGCCTTCCACCCGATTGTAGCTGAGATAGGCGCCAGCGCCCCCCGCGACCCCGAAAGGGAATAAGCGGTAGAAATGGATGGATGTTATGTTTTAAAAAAAAATTAATTACTGGAAGCATGTCACATTTATAGAATGTGTTTTTTTATATATATATTTGAAGATAAATGTACGTATGGCTCTTATCATTCATCAGGTTACTGTTATTCTCATAGCATTCAACTGATCAGTTGTCTTAGAAGCCTTTTGGCTTCTTATCTGAGTATTTTTCATCAGTTCATGCTCATAGACTTAGGCCCCGTTTACCCTGGATAAGGTTATCCAGGGTAAATCACCTAACTTTGTCCGTGTCCACACACAACAATGCCACCGTTTAGGACCCCCGTCCCCTTCCGTCCGCCAGCGAAACGCGACCTAGTACGCTTGCGAAAAAAATTCATAAAAAGCGTCCATCTGCTCCAAGCTTTCCAGTAGGTGACTTTACTTCACTGTGAAGTTATTTAAAAGAGCTATATTGTAAATAGTTTGCTGTGCATTTTACATTTGTTTGATGTTTTGTGTGCAAGTTTTTAAATTAAAATGTATCTTCCTTTGAACAATATCCAGTGTTGTGGTATTTCAATGAACTAGAATCCAGTGTGCTGTGGGGCCCTTTTGTAGTGAATCACACCTGAGCCTTCATAAATTAATCAAATCTTTTTTTGAAATGAGAAAGTAGACAATGTGATAAACTGTTTGGGGAAAAAAGGGGATGGTTCCATCTTTCAGCTGCGGGAGTTAGCGAAGATATTGGCATCATGCACGCTGCCTGGCCATTTCACAGTCACATCCATAAAGCAATATTTGTAGTCACACACTGCCTATCACGATCACATCCACAAGAGGAAGGGACCAAGTTTTCTGGTAAGTAGAATCACAGCTGACTGTTCGAAAGTTCTCTTGCCGTCTGAGATGTGTAGTATCCTAAATAGCTGCAATCGCCCGTTGCCTTCTCTTAAGGTATTGATTTGTGATTTCCAAAAGCGTCTGAACATGTACAAGAAGGATAAACACGGGCAAGTTCTGCATGAATCGCCTCCATCTTTGTTATGAAGCTGGCTGTAACACATTCCTTGTGATGGACCGCTCGCCTGTATCGGTTGGGGACATCTCTACGCTGCTGATCCGCCTCCGCTTGAGATGGTCTCCTGTGGACGGGACTCTCGCTGCTGTCTTGGATCCGCTTGAACTGAACTCTCGCGGCTGTGTTGGAGCCACTATGGATTGAACTTTCACAGTAGCTTGTTAGACCCGCTCGACATCCATTGCTTTCGGTCCCCTAGAGGGGAGGGGTTGCCCACATCTGAGGTCCTCTTCAAGGTTTCTCATAGTCAGCATTGTCACTGGCGTCCCACTGGATGTGAATTCTCCCTGCCCACTGGGTGTGAGTTTTCCTTGCCCTTTTGTGGGTTCTTCCGAGGATGTTGTAGTCGTAATGATTTGTGCAGTCCTTTGAGAAATTTAGGACTTGGGGCTATATAAATAAACATTGATTGATGTCACTTCCTGTGTGGGGCGCAGACTTTTTAGTGTCACTTTGTGTGGGTGCGGTCTTTCTGACGTCATTTTCTCTCCGAATTTACTTTGTAAACAATCAATGAGTCCATACAAAGCTAAGTGCCGGAGATTCAAGAAATACACGGTGCACTTAGCCATGTAAAAATTTGTCAGAGGGGGACCTTAAACGATGGTTTAGTGTGGCTGAAACAGGGCTTAGGCTAAATAATTATTCGTTAAAGGGGTTTAACGACTTAGTGTAGACATGGCTTTAGCTTGGGCAAATCTAGTCGCTTGGTGCCAAGGTCCGAACTATTTATCCTCTAACGTGTATGCATAGGAAGGAATACTTTTGCTCTTTTGTGTCCATTAACACATTTTAACAACCATATCGAATCCTTCATAAACAAAATCGAATCACATTGTATCGTTGTGTTTTATAAAACAAATTGTTTTTGTATCGCAGTGTAAACCATGTATTGAGATGCGAACCGAATTGTCCATCTCAAAGAGAGTCACGTCCCGGACAGTGACGAAATGCATGACTAATAAAACGTACAGTGGGGCAATAAAGTATTTAGTCAGCCACCGATTGTGCAAGTTCTCCCACTTAAAATGATGACTGAGGTCTGTTATTTTCATCATAGGTACACTTCAACTGTGAGGGACAGAATGTGACAAAAAAATCCAGGAATTCACATTGTAGGAATATTAAATAATTTATTTGTAAATTATGGTGGAAAATAGGTATTTGGTCAACCATTCCAAGCTCACACTGATGCATGGGGGTTTTGGCTCAAAATCTCACGATACATGGCCCCATTCATTCTTTCCTTAACACGGTTCAATCGTTCTGTCCCCTTAGCAGAAAAACAGCCCCAAAGCATGATGTGTCCACCCCCATGCTTCACAGTAGGTGTGGTGTTCTTGGGATGCAACTCAGTATTCTTCTTCCTCCAAACACGGCGAGTTGAGTTCATACCAAAAAGTTGTATTTTGGTTTCATCTGACCACATGACATTCTCCCAATCCTCTGCTGTATCATCCATGTATCCATTTTGGTATAAACTCAACTCGTCGTGTTTGGAGGAAGAAGAATATATTCACATTCTGTCTCTCACAGTTGAAGTGTACCTATGATGAAAATTACAGATCTCTGTCATCCTTTTAAGTGGGAGACCTTGCACAATCGGTGGCTGACTAAATACTTGTTTGCCCCACTGTAGGTAACATCACACAACTGCAGTTATATAAGTGTTTAGTTTGTAAAAGGCTCAGGTTTAATCTCCTGACAGCAAGGATCATCGCTGCCCTTTAACTAAACCTGGCAGTCGCCACAGAGACGCAAGGTCTGCATAAATATAAGCCCACAAATCTTGTTTTTCTACACAGCCAATCGTACTGATTAGTTCAAGTTGCTCACTAGAAGGCTTCAGAGCACATATTTCACTCTTTGTAATTTTCCAATCCTACTGTTGTTGACCCCTGTCTCTTCAACTGTACGTTTTATTGGTGACTGTTTGCCTTCTGCCTTTTGTAAGTAAAGCAGAACACAATAATCGTGCACTTTATATGACTTGTTTGTCTATCTACATATCAACGTTGGCATGTCACTCACTAAAGTCAACAAAGCAGCAATCGATTCACTTGCGTTACTTATTCCCTCTCTGACTGACATACGGTGCATGTGACCTTGGAATTTCCCATCGGATACACTCCTTTTGTAAAAACAGATGACTCAGACAGCCATAAAATTCCATTATTCACTCATAAGTTGACATTCAAGTTATGTGTTTGAAAATGGATGGAGAGAGATTCACATTATGGGTGTATGCGCTGGCGCTGGAATCGAAAAGTAATGACGATTTTAAAGGCCATGACGGACAGGTGCCCTTAAAAAAACCTTTTTCAACAAGGGTGTACAGAAATGTACAAAAATACTAAATGTGATATAATGTGGGTCGATCAATGTATGCTAAATAAGCTATCTGAACAAAACATCCACATCTTAGCTTTATGTTATTTGTGGTAACAAAGCAAATAGTAACATATAGGGGTTTAACGATTGATATTATTCATAATTTGTGGTTGCCGAGACGATTCAGGGACAATCTTATTTTGTCAGAAGGATGCGATCTTAAGCGAGTCAGTGAATTGAATTTGATACAGTAGCTTTTTAGAAAAAACAAACACAACTAGTGTGACAGTGGAGTAAATAGGGGATACTAGACAGTTCAATTGAAGTTTCCTGTATTCCTGTTATTTCTTGTCAGTGAATTATGTATACATGAACTATGGATACAAACAAGTAAACAACAATTAATGGCAAATCTTTTACATCATATTTCAATGTAATGCTGTCCTCATTTTCAATATTCAAGAAATGTTCAATATAAGTACAGTAACCAACATTTTAAAAGTATATTTACTTGCTACTTTTTCTTTTGTTTTCCATTACAGAAATAACACAATATTTATATAAAAAATAAAGCGCAACAAACATGTCTCCAGGTTAAATTAACCTGCTACTTTTACTGTTGTGTTTTTAGCATGCAAATAATACCAAATAATTAATCTAAAAGATTAAGTGCAACTAAATCTGTTCAGATTAAATGAATAGTGTTTTGACCTGCTACTACTCTCATTTTAACAACTGTAGCAGAGAAAAGTCAAAACAAATGCAAACGTCACAACACAACTTTCAGCAATAGCACAATTGCAAAAGCCACATCAAATACAAATGATACAACCCAACAAGATAAAGCCACAACAAAGATGGGAAAGAAGTGACAGCGACAGCGGACAAGTTTCGGCGACTCATTGCTGTGACGGAAAGTTGAAAATGGTGTAATGAACAAAGTTGGAAGAGTAAGTAAAGTGTAGCCTCTTTTTCAATCAAACTATTATTTCTATTTTTCAAAAACACTAACATATCGGGCTCTGAATCTTTGGACACCACATAATTTGAATAAATTATTGGGGGAAACAACTCTATTTCGATTCTTGATTAAAAATCAATATTTTCAATAGCTTTGGCTGCAAGTTCAATGATTAACTACATTCCTCCATAAAATAGATAACAGCTCTGATAAATTTCTGTATTACTTGTTTTGTTTCATACAATTCTCCCCAAAAATTTCTTAGAGTTAAATATCAATAAGGCTTCAAGAGAGGTATCTCACACATTTTAATTTTAATTTTATTTTTTAAGTAAATGTATACAGCAGATTTGGGCAGCTATATCAACAATATGATTTGCCTTAGTGGCTGGAAAGGAGAAATTTAAAAAAAAAAAAAACAATTTTACAACAAAATTTAAAAAAATAGTTTTTGGATATTTTTGAGTCGATTAAGAATCGCAATTAATTCGAAAATATATATATATTTCACACTCCTACCATTATACTATGTTCAGGAAGTTGGTCCGTCGCCGTAATTTGCTCTCCTGTCACTTCCGCCGTGTTCGTCGCCTGCTTTGTGGCTTAAAGTTGTGTTGCGGTTTATATTGTGTTGTGGCATTTGTATTTGTAGTGACTTTTTCAGTCTGCCGTTCTTAAATCCAATATTTTCCTTTTTTATAGTACCGATAAAATCAACTGGTTTCCTTTTAAAACTATTTTGGATCGATACCTATCTTCTGAGAGGCAAATTTGCCGAGCACAGATCGATGTACCGTATTTTTCGGACCAAAGGACACACCGGATTAAAAGGCGCACCGCCTATGAGCGGATTTATTCAAGTCTTTTTTCATACAAAAGGCGCACCAGATTATAAGGTGCATTAAAGAGGTCATATTTTGTCTTTATTTGAAACACTTCCTTGTGGTGTACATAGCATGTAATGCTGGTTCTTTGGTGAAAGTGCTGCATTGATTATGTTTTACAGACCATCTTAAAGTAGCTTTCTAAACGTCTCTTGGGCGGTCTTACCTACATGGCTATCCTTCGGCAGCGTCTTCTCCCTGTCATCTTTGTTGATGCGGTGTAGCGTGCAAGGACGGGAGTGGAAGAAGTGTCAAAAGATGGAGCTAACTGTTTTAATGGCATTCAAACTTTATTTAAATCAATAATGGACCAAACAGCATCTTCTCATCCGTGGCTCAATAAGGCAACATCAACAATTAGTCCTGTGAAAAAACATCCGACCGGAACCTCTAATAACTAAAGTTCCGTGGGTGAATTATGTAAACCCACTACAGTTTTTAGCACTTTGATAGCTAGTTTACTGACAGATATAAGTAAGAACTTTACGCTACTTTATATTACAGTTTTTAGCACTTTGATGGCTAGTTTACTGACAGATATAAGTAACAACTTTACGCTACTTTATATTACAAATGGCAACAGTGGAAGATGAAGGTCACACAAGAAGGTCGAGAAAAAGAAGAAGCCTATGACTCCGGCATTGGCACGGACTACAATTGCGGACACGCACACATTTTCAGGACTTATGCAGATCCTAAATACAGATAAACAGATCCGAGAAGGTAAGAAAAGTTGGTTTTGCATAATATTACGAAACAAAACGCCAGGTAATATGTTTGCTAATGGGTGCCATTTTTCGGTCCTTAATGCGCCGACAATCCATCAAGCGGTGCGACTTCATAGCTTACCGAAGTCGTACTAAAAACATTTTGACAGATTTTTGAGCGCCGTGTGTAATGTTCCATATTCTCAATGGAAAATTTTAAGTTTTGGTGTGGTTTGCTGCCACCATATTGCAGTGTACACATATCTCTTATCTATGACTGCCATCTACTGGTCACACTTATTACACAATGTACCAAATTAAATTGCTTTGAGGTCAGTAAGGACAACCAGAATCATGATGTATGTTAGGCGCACTGTCGATTTTAAGTGTCCCTTTATAGTCCAAAAAATTTGATAGTGAATCTAAGGAACATAAATTGATACATCAATTGATCACTACACCGATCGATAATATTCTAAGCCCCATTAGATACATATTTTTTATTACAGTCATCTCTTGCTTCACCACGTCCTAAATTTCTTTCAGTTTTTTTTGTTTTTGTAGCATATTCGACAACATTCTTGTGTCTGTAACTGGATATTCAGCTGATTATACAGATGCTTACATTATGTGTGTATGTGACCGGACTAATGGCGTTTACAATATGCATTTATAGAAACAGACATCAAATGTTTTTGCATGTGTGTGAACTAATCGACACGTGTGTATGTGAACGGACAGACATGTTTTTGAGATGGGCTACAGCGCCCCCCCGACCCTGAAAGGAATAAGCGGTAGAAAATAGATGGATGGATGAGTAATGATTATATCAGATTTAACCTTTACCTACTCAGAAGTTAATCATGTTATTTTTTCATCGAGTTGTCAATGGAAAAAAAGACTATTTGAAACCCAACCGATGGCCTGAAGAGGAAAATGGTTATGGAAGTGGTAGGTGAAATATGTCGGCCCTTCACAGTCGAGTAGTCGTGTGACAAATGTGCAAAAAATATTCCCACCCATCCCTCTTCTGTAAAGGCTTCATTGATTCCATTTCCTGTCATAGTTGACTTTCATTGCCAGTGAAATGACGAGGATCAGACAAGTGAATGGGGGTGAATGGTCAATGGTTCAGAGGGGAGTGTTTTGCCACTGTTTGCCTACTGCATGAAACCTGACACATGCAACGCCTCAGAGACCAACACCTGGCCAGCTCTTTTTCATTCACACAAAGGCAGGGCGCCATGGAACAAACTGCTCATGTCACAAAACCCCTCTATACCACCAAGGTGGATCGTAGCATACAGCGTGTCAATGGAAACTATCCCTGTACTGTAGTCTACCTTTTCGCCTCTGTTGCATTTTCTGGCAGACCCTATAGCAATCTAATGCTATTGTAATGTATGAAAGAAAAGCACAACATGGAATTAAAACCACAAAGAGGATCATATTGTACGGTTTGATGTGTGTGGGTTAAAGGCGTGGTGTGTTTTTAACCGTCCCATTGTTTAGGTGGTAATAAACGCTGAAAATGTAGTTTGAGACGGGAAAAGCAAAAACGTCTTCAAGATTCAACATTGTTTATTGTCATATGCACATTTAAACAGACAGTTTGCCGTACAATGAAAATCTTACTTTGCTAGTCCACCCTTCAACAAGTCACATGGTACTTAACTAAAAATAAAAATGTATATACAAGGCACAGTAAGTAACATAACATTATTGCGCATTCTGAATGACAGTCAACAGTAAAAAATATGGATGTGACCTTGGGTCACAGCAGCAGTTAGTGTCTTTAATGATCAAAGGTGAAAAGTGTCTACATTGATGGTTCAAAGTTCGGCAGTGGTCAAGGTAGCTGTCTATTGTTCAAAAAGACAAAGGAAAAAAATGGGGAGGGGGGGCTAGCATTCACAAGTTAGCATTCACAAGCCTGGTGGCCTGTGGGTAGAAACTGTTTGTCAGTCTCGTAGTCCTGGATTTCAGGCTCCTGTATCGTCTGCCTGATGGTAGGAGGCTGAAGAGACTGTGCTGGGGGTGTGTATTGTCCTTTGTGATGTTGTGTACTCTCCTGGTGGCCCTGGTAGAGTACATGTCCCGTAGTGAGGGGAAGGCTGCTCCTGATATGTACTGAGCAGTTTTAATCACTCGCTGGAGTGCCTTCCTGTCCTTAGCAGTGCAGTTTCCATACCAGACCGTGTTTGACCGTACTTCTATAGAAGTTGCTGAGAATTTTGGGTGGCATACCAAATTTTCTCAGCCTTCTTAGGAAATACAGTCGCTGCTGGGCTTTCTTTAATGTTTGTTGGGTGTTGTGATCCCAGGTGAGGTCTTCGCTGATGTAGGTCCCGAGGAATTTAAAGGTTTTCACCCTGTCCATCTTTGTCCCCATTATGTACAAAGGTGTGTACTGTGCACTCCTTTGTGGGTCAATAATCATCTCCTTGGTCTTGTCTGTGTTCGAGGAGAGATTATTATCCTGACACCAGGCCACCAGTTCCGCTACCTCCCTTCTGTACGCTGCCTCAGCTCCCCCGTGATCAGTCCAACGACCGTAGTATCATCTGCAAACTTGATGATACTGTGTTGTTCTGGGAGGCCACACAGTCGTGTGTTAATAGGGTGTAAAGTAGGGGACTCAGCACGCAGCCTTGGGGGTTCCCTATGCTTAGAACCTTTCAATGCCATTGCAGAAAGTTTTCGATAGCATGGAAGCAACACAACCATATTTGGGTAGGTTCCTCATTATCTTCATTGTTCTGGTAAGTTTTTTCTGCAGCCCCAGCTTGTTACCGTAGACCAGGGGTCTGCAACTCGTGGCTCTGGAGAACCAGAAAAGTTATAGCACATGTTAACAGCCAAATTAGGAACCTTTGCAATGGGTGTTGAAGTAATTTTATCATTATCATACCAAATAATATATTGTGATATTGGTGATGGGCAGGTTACTTGGAGCCACTACTTACTTTTGTTTAAATGTAGCTAATCTACAGGGGAAGTTATCCCTAGTGAATAGTAGGGAGCTACACTACAAACTACAGGGCAAAAGTTGCTTGCTACATCAATACTACACATCTCTAGATATACAGTACAGGCCAAAAGTTAGGACACACCTTCTCATTCAATGTGCTTTCTTTATTTTCATGACTATTTACATTGTAGATTGTCACTGAAGGCATCAAAACTACGAATGAACACGTGGAGTTATGTACTTAACAAAAAAAGGTGAAATAACTGAAAACTTGTTTTATATTCTAGTTTCTTCAAAATAGTCACTCTTTGTTCTAAATACTGCTTTGCACACTCTTGGCATTCTCCCGATGAGCTTCATGAGGCAGTCACCTAAAATGGTTTTCACTTCACAGGTGTGAGAATAGATGCTCAGTTTGATTGTTTATTATAATAAACTCAAACTGGAAACAGGCCCTTTGTTAGGATTTTCAACTTTTTAATATTTCTTTTAACTTGCAAACTTGTGGTACCATGTACAAAATGAGGTAAAGCACCGAAAACAAATTAAATAAAATGCACCAAAACAACAATGGTAATAATAGTATTTAAGAAACACCAAAATATATACTCTCTAATGGAATGCAGACTTTTCAGCACATGTTAAAATGACAGAAACCGCAGTGGCAAAATTACAATAACCTGACCTAAAGAAAAGTGCAAAACATTCGTCTTACAAAACAGACATTGACAAACTCTTTTTTACATGAACAGAAATCAATAAAAGTGAACATATTTATGTGCCAAGACTGGTGCCCTATGTTGCATTTATAAACAGTGTTTAACAAAGCAGTATAGGGTAATCGGTATTGGCATTTTCCCATCGCTTCCCTCCTCACACAGCTGTGTGCTGTCAAGTTAGCCAGAACAAAACAGAATTTTTACAAAATGTTAAAAAATATGTCAATTAAATTAAAGTACTGGTAAATAAATGATAAATAAATAAATGGGTTGTACTTGTATAGCGCTTTTCTACCTTCAAGGTACTCAAAGCGCTTTGACACTACTTCCACATTTACCCATTCACACACACATTCACACACTGATGGAGGGAGCTGCCATGCAAGGCGCCAACAAGCACCCATCAGGAGCAAGGGTGAAGTGTCTTGCTCAGGACACAACGGACGTGACGAGGTTGGTTCTAGGTGGGATTTGAACCAGTGACCCTCGGGTTGCGCACGGCCACTCTCCCCACTGCGCCACGCCGTCCCGTGGAAGAAACATAGTTACTTAAATACTCTTTTAAATACCCCTATTGATGCACCGTGGAAGAAACATAGTTACTTAAATACTCTTAAATAGTCTCATCCCAGGAGGGATCCTGTCCTCATGATCTCTCATTGCGATTGTGCTTCCAAGTTTTGATAACCCGCCCTATCTTGCCTCTAATTGGCCTGCCTGTAATGTTTTGCCCTAACCATAGCAAATCGTGACTCATCATTCGTAAACCAAGGATTTTCTTCATATCCCCCCCCCCCAATTTGCAGTTCATTTTCTCTGTAGTGTAGCTTTGTCGCTACTACGCTAAATGGGTCTAAGAAATAGCAAAGCTACAGGAATCGCTACTGGTTCAAAAAGGAGCGATGCTATTGCCACACTACTGGTAAATGTAGTTAAGCTACGTAGCGTCACTACTAGTCGCACGCCACTGCCCATCACTGTGATATGTATAGTTCTCGCAGAAGGCTGCAAAATATGTTGTGACATAGATTTTAGGTCATATCCCCCATCCGTATCCCACTTGTATGTCAACAAAAGGTGACATACGTCAACGTCTTTCGCCAAAATAAACCATTGTGTAAGAAAATGAAGTAGCGTAATAAAAGAACACTCTTCAATATCCCACCACTGTGACACCTCACCTGCACTGTCTTGATAGTTTTCCACATTCATGGACTCCTGCACTAGCTGAACACTTATGACTATGTGTCAATCAAGACTGATTGCTGCTAACATGGTAGTTTGCTGCAATTGGGATTAGTGGAAATGGTCGACAAGGGTTCTCTTTTTAAATGAAAAACCTGTGGCAATGTTTCAAGATTGCACTGATTACTTGTTCATTTGACTACAATTGATTCAAATCTATTTGTCAGTGCCACCCAGCAGGATTAATTAGCAACGTGGACCGCTATGTATTCTGACAGCTCTGAAAAACCCTCCAATGATGCGGCTACATTTGCGGGGTTAAAAATGGAATTGAAGTGTGAAGTGATGCTGTGAATTGGTTGTCACGTCATGAATACAGAACAGGAGCAGGATGTGGCTGAGCTCCACTTAATTTTTTACAAGTGCACTCTTTCAACTTGAAGCCCACCAGCAGCCTCATCGACCCAAAGTGAAGTGTGTGGCACATAAAGATTTTAGCAGAAAATAAAGGAAACAAATGTGCCTCATTCTAGTGACGAATTTTATTTCATAAAACCCAACATCAAGAATAGACATTCGAAAGGCAATTTAAAATAAATAAAGAATAGTGAACAACAGGCTGAATAAGTGTATGCATAAATAACCAACTGAGAAGGTTGCCTGGTATGTTAACGTAACATATTATGGTAAGAGTCATTCAAATAACTATAACTTTTAGAACATGCTCTACGTTTACCAAACAATCTGTCACTCCTAATCGCTAAATCCCATGAAATCTTATACATCTAGTCTCTTAAGTGAATGAGGTAAATAATATTAATTGATATTTTACGGTAATGTATTAATTTCACACATACAGTAAGTCGCTCCTGAGTATAAGTCGCACCCCTGGCCAAACTACGAAAAAAACTGCGACTTATAGTCCGACAAATACTGTAAATGTAATGAATTTGGATTGAATATGTACTTTCATCTGCCACTTGTGTATTGTGAACGAGCATGAACCATTTTGAATGATGCCCAATTCTAGACACTTGAAGTCAATGTTTGGAGTTCGACTGACCGACTTGAAATGTCTACACATACAGTATGTGAATAGACAGACCAATTTTGACATTGTATTTGGGATTGGAAAAACACATTTTGACTTGCAGAACAGAACAATGCTAACAATTAGTGGATGTGAATGATCTGATGCTGTTAATGAGAATTGACAGACCAATATTTCTTACATTTTGTAATTGCATATATGTGAACTGACCAAGAGAGGCTTCCATTAAAGTATGTGAATGGATGGACAGATGTTGACAGTTTGTAAACTAATCAACAGATGTTTATGCCTAAGTGGGGCGGTGTAGCTCGGTTGGTAGAGCGGCCGTGCCAGCAACTTGAGGGTTCCGGGTTCGATTCCCGCTTCCGCCATCCTAGTCGCTGCCGTTGTGTCCTTGGGCAAGACACTTTACCCACCTGCTCTCATTGCCACCCACACTGGTTTAAATGTAACTTAGATATTGGGTTTCACTATGTAAAGCGCTTTGAGTCACTAGAGAAAAGCGCTATATAAATATAATTCACTTCACTTCACAAGTGTATATGAATGGATTAATAGATTTGAAGATTGTGTGTGTATGAGAATCTATCAACATATGTTGATATTTAGGGCGGCATAGCTCTGTTTGTAGAGTGGCCGTGCCAGCAACTTGAGGGTTGCAGGTTTGATTCCCGCTTCCGCCATCCTAGTAACTGCTGTTGTGTCCTTGGGCAAGACACTTTACCCACCTTCTCCCAGTGTCACCCACACTGGTTTAAATGTAACTTAGATATTGGGTTTCACTATGTAAAGCGCTTTGAGTCATTTGAGAAAAGCGCTATATAAATATAATTCACTTCACTTCACTATTTACAATTTTGTGTATGTGATAGACATATTTTGACATTATGTATTTGACATATGCATGAATAGACACTGTGTACATTACGACAATAGACTGAAATAGGTTTCCATGCACAGAGATATGTTGATACTTGTATTTACATTTAATTGTATATGAAAAGATGAACTGGTTTTAATATTGTGTATGTGACTAGATAGACCTCATGTTTATGTGAATCAACCAGCAAATGTCAATATCATGTGTGTACAATGTACAACTTTTGACATTTGGTATTTTAATGGTATGTGTGCATGTGAATAGACCGACTTGTTTGCATTGTCTGTAAGTGAAACGACCGGCAGTAGTGTGTATATGAATGTCCTACTCTGGTTTTCATTCTGTCTGTATATGAATGGACCAATGGATGTTTAAAGGATTCATCGCGTCCAGATGACCGTTAATAGTTGTTTCCCATAATACCAATTACCATATTTTTTGGACCGTAGGGGTCACCGCATAGGCGCTTGCCGACAAGCGTATCCATTCAGGTCTATTTTCATACAAAAGGCAGCGGATTATAAGGCGCATTAAAGGGTCATATTAAGATTTTTTCCCCCTGCATTTAAAACAATTTCTTGTGGTCTACGTAACATGTAATGGTGTTTTTTTGGTCAAACTGTCACATAGATGTTGTTTACAGACCATTTTCAATCTGCTTTCTGACCGACCGTCTCTTCAGGATGCGCCGTTTTGTGGGCGGTCGTAGTTACGTGACTTCACTTCCAGAGTGTTTTCTCCCCGTCATTCTTGTTGTGCCAGTAGTTTTCAGCGCTTCCAAAGCGAGTTGACTGACGGATATAAGTTAGATCTGTACGCTATTTTATATTAGAAAAGGCAACAGCGGAGGACAGGAATCACCACCTATAGGAGGGGACATAGAAGTCCGGTGTTCTGTGAGCTGGGTGGCAGCTGAAGGCAGGGCCCTTGGCGGTCAGATCCTCGACCACAGAAGCTAGCTCTTGGGACGTGGAATGTCACCCCGCTGGGGGGGAAGGAGCCTGAGCTGGTGCGCCAGGTAGAGAACTTCCAGCATGGACTAGTCGGTCTCACGTCGACGCACTGCAGGGGCTCTGGAACCGGTCCTCTCGATAGCAGCTGGACTCTCTTCTGCTCTGGCGTTGCCAGCAGTGAGAGGCGATATATATGTCTATACACGTGCTAAAACATTTTGACAGATTTTTGAGTGCCCTGTGTAATGTTCTTTATTCTCAATGAAAAATCTAAGTTTTGGAGTTCTTTGCTTACGGGTACTTGCTAGCATCCTTTTCCGTGCAGGCGTCAACTTGCAATCCACACTTATCTGTTATGTGTGACCGCCATCTACTGGTCACACTTATCATTAAACCATGTATCAAATAAAAAAATTTCGAGGTCGGTATGCATAACCAGAACTAATCCATACATTAAGTGTACCAGGTTATAATGTGCATTTTTGAAAAAATGTAAGGATTTTTAAGTGTGCCTTATGATCCGAAAAATACATTGGTTATTGTGTAATGAGTAGATAAATAACTGTACTTTAAACGCCTCCTTTCCATCGCTTGACTCCATATGCCGTCCCCTCTTGGTGCGACGTCTACTACTACTCAGTGAGATCGGTAGGTCATGAGTTCAAATCCTGGGTCATAACAAAGACTATAAAAATGGGACCCATTTACCTCCCTGCTTGGCACTCAGCATTAAGGGTTGGAATTGGGGGTTAAATCACCATAAATGATTCCCGGACGCGGCACCGCTGCTGCCCACTGCTGCCCACTGCTGGGGTGATCAAAGGTGATGGGTCAAATGCAGAGAATAATTTCGCCACATCTAGTATGTGTGTGACAATCATTGGTACTTTAACTTTAACTTCACAGAACTGGAACCCATTTCCTTGCAAAGACAGTGTGGATAAAGGCATATAAAACAATTTATTTGATTTCTTGACTTCCGTATTATCTTTCATAGACACCATAGCCTTTGTTTCCTCGTGCTCTTTCAGCATTTCCTCAAGCATCGTGAAGAACATTTCAGTAGAAGAGGACGCAAAATAGAACACTAGAGCCGTACCTTCTTTTTCGCTCATGTTTTGGCCCGGGTCTGCTTTTTTTTCTCCGTTTCTCCGCAGGTTCTTTCTCCCATAGAAGGTGTTCCTGATTTTCAGGATCGCATTTGGCTTGAGTCTTACATTTTTTTTCAGCCAAACTCTGACCAAAATCCTTCTTTTTCAAAGTCAGAACCATTAAAGGCCTACTGAAATGAGATTTTCTTATTTAAACGAGGATAGTGGGTCCATTTTATGTGTCATACTTGATAATTTCCAGATATTGCCATATTTTTGCTGAAAGGATTTAGTAGAGAACATCGACGATAAAGTTCGCAACTTTTGGTCGCTAATAAAAAAGCCTTGCCTTTACCGGAAGTCACAGACGATGGCGTCACCCGTGTGAGGGCTCCTCACATTGTTTATAATGGTAGCCTCCAACAAAAAGAGCTATTCGGACCGAGAAAACGACAATTTCCCCATTAATTTGAGCGAGGATGAAAGATTCGTGGCTGAGGATATTGATAGCGAAGGACTAGAAAAAAAAAATAAGGCGATTGCATTGGGAACATTTCAGATGTTTTTAGACACATTTACTAGGATAATTCTGGAAGATCCCTTATCTGCTTATTGTTTTGATAGTGTTTTAGTGAGATTTTAAAAATTGTAAAGACATGCCTCGAGGTCGGATGGCTGCGGGGAACACTCAGTGTCTCAGAGAGAAGCCGAGGAGCCAAGCTCACAGCTGCCTTTTTTGACGTGACAGCTGCTGCAGGATGACGAATAATTCATTAATGTCCCCGGTAAAATATATATCACAATTTCCCCATCCAAAAACATGCTGGTTGACGTAGAGAAAACATGTTCGCTTGACCGCTCTGCTTCACAACAAAGAAACACTGGCTGTGTCTCGGTGCTAAAGACAGCTGGAATCCACCGCTTTCCACCAACAGCATTGTTCTTTATAGTCTCCATTATTAAATGAACAAATTGCAAAAGATTCAGCAACACAGATGTCCAAAATACTGTGTAATTTTGCAACTAAAGCAGATGACTTTTAGCTGTGTGTGGTGCAGCGCTAATATTTCCTGACAGTCCGTGACGTCACTCGTACGCGTCATCATTCCGCGACATTTTCAACAAGAAAACTCGCGGGAAATTTAAAATTTAAATTTAGTAAACTAAAAAGGCCGTTTTGGCATGTGTTGCAATGTTAATATTTCATCATTGATATATAAACTATCAGGCTGAGTGGTCGGTAGTAGTGGGTTTCAGTAGGCCTTTAAATGATTGCTGAAAATTACACCGTCCCATTTTGGAAGAGTCAATCTGACCAGAGAGGTCAATACTTTCCTCATGTTGCCATCATTTGGAAATGTATGCAATTTGACCCCTTCTTTAGTTGTGTTACTATACTGTGTAACAATGCATCTGAAAGACATATTGGCTAATTCCTTCAAATTCTGCATGATTTATCATGATTTACAATGAAGATGATACCAAAACCAATTTTACACAATATGAATTTGCCTCCAGTTTTCTGTAGGTGAGGTCAAATAGCTGATGTAGGCCCGTCCACATTTTGTAGCTAAAAGTGGGCGTTCAAAAATGTGCAGAAACTCGTTAGAAAACAAGCCTAATATAATTCATGTGTCTCTTTTGGGGGGAAGTTCACCAGTCGATATAGTTTTTAGGTCCAGAACTATGAAATAAGTGTTAATGTTGTCCGCATTAGAGGGACCCTTTAACATATTAATCGAAATGCTCCGAGCACAAATTACTTGTGCTGTGTTTATTTCAGCAACATCAAACGTGCTTGTGTCACAATGAAACAATTTGCACGTCTACTTAAAAGCTTTGTTCTGATTGCACATCCTG
This sequence comes from Nerophis ophidion, assembly GCF_033978795.1. Taxonomy (NCBI): domain Eukaryota; kingdom Metazoa; phylum Chordata; class Actinopteri; order Syngnathiformes; family Syngnathidae; genus Nerophis; species Nerophis ophidion. The sequence continues at coordinate 18,984,177 of NC_084612.1, read as the reverse complement.
ATGCGAATTATTAAACCGCGAGTCCTTATCTCCCTTTCATGGTCAAATGGCGTCACCTGAGGCCAAACAGCAATATGCTGCACATCTGCTCTGAAACATCCCGTTGTTGGTAGACGCAAACAAACTTACTGGCGAGCCAGAGAAGGCAGATGGACTAATTAGCACGGTACTCCAGCCCAGTTTATTTGCTGAAACTAGGTTAGCAACATGCCGAACCCTGAATATTGAGTGTCCTTTCTGGCCCAGAACTCATGCTGACTTGTGGGCTGCGGTAATATTGAATTAGAGGCCTTGTTACAGTAATAAGGTCTGGATGTTCCCAGCAGGCTCTGCTCTTGCTTTGCATCATCGATCCATCAAACAACGGCTTACATGCTGCAACCTCCTGTCTCCTTTTACCCTTTATCTCATGTCCGCACTCTGCCCGAGTGAAAGGGAACTTGGTGCACGTGAGAAGTAAAATACAAAACCCAAAACCAGTAAAGTTGGCACGTTGTGTAATTTGTAAATGAAAACAGAATACAAAGATTTGCAAATCCTTTTCAACTTATATTCAATTGAAGAGACTGCAAAGACAAAATATTTCATGTTCGACTGAGAAACATATTTTTTATTTTTTTGCAAATAATCATTAACTTACAATTTAATGGCAGCAACAAATTGCAAAAACGTTGGCAAAGGGACATTTTTACCACTGCGTTACATGGCATTTCTTTTTAACAACAGTCAGTAAACGTTTGGGAACTGAGCAGACCAATTTTTGAAGCTTAAGTTGTTCAACAGTCCGAGGTCTCCGTTGTGGTATCTTAGTTTTCATATTGTGCCACACATTTTCAATGGGAGACAGGTCTGCACTATAGGCAGGCCAGTCTAGTACCCTCACCCTTTTCCTATGAAGCCACGCTGTTGTAACACATGGCTTGACATTGTCTTGCTGAAATAAGCTGGGGCGTCCATGATAACATTGTTTGGATGGCAACATATGCTGCTCCAAAACATGTACCTTTCTTCAGCATTAATGGTGCCTTCACAGATGTGTAAGTTACCCATGCTTTGGACACTAATACGCCTCCATACCATCACAGATGCTGGCTTTTGAACTTTGCGTCTATAACAATCTGCTTTGTGTCTTTGTTACAGAGGACACAACGTCCACAGTTTCCAAAAACAATTTAAAATGTGGACTAGGCAGACCCAAAACACCTTTCCACTTTGCATCAGTCCATCTTAGATGAGCTCAGGCCCAGCGAAGCCGGCGGCGTTTCTGGGTGCTGTTGATAAATGACTTTCGCTTCGCATAGTAGAGTTTTAACTTGTACTTACAGATGTAGCGACAAACTGTAGTTACTGACAGCGTTTTTCTGAAGTGTTCCTGAGCCTTTGTGGTGATATCCTTTACATACTGATGTTGCTTTTGGATGCAGTACCGCCTGAGAGATCCAAAGTCACAGGCATTCAATGTTACATGCAGGGATTTGTCCAGAACGAAGCCACACTGTTGTAACACATGCTGAATGTGGCTTGGCATTGTCTTGCTGAAATAAGCAGGGGCGTCCATGAAAAAGACGGCGCTGAGATGGCAGCATATGTTGTTCCAAAACCTGTATGTACCTTTCAGCATTAATGGTGCCTTCACAGATGTGTAAGTTACCCATGCCTTGGGCATTAATGCACCCCCATACCATCACAGATGCTGGCTTTTGAACTTTGCGTTGATAACAGTCTGGATGGTTCGCTTCCCCTTTGGTCCGGATGACACGATGTCAAATATTTCCAAAAACAATTTGAAATGTGAACTCATCAGACCACAGAACACATTTTCACTTTGCATCAGTCCATCTTAGATGAGCTCGGCCCAGTGAAGCCAGCAGCGTTTCTTGGTGTTGTTGATAAATGGCTTTCGCTTTGCATAGTAAAGTTTTAACTTGCACTTACAGACGTAGCGACGAACTGTAGTTACGGACAGTGGTATTATCAAGTGTTCCTGAGCCCATGTGGTGATAACCTTTACACACTAATGTCGGTTTTTGATGCAGTACCGCCTGAGGGGTCGAAGGTCCGTAATCATTGCTTACGTGCAGTGATATCTTCAGATTATCCGAACCTTTTGATGATATCACGGACCATAGATAGTGAAATCCCTAAATTTCTTGCAATAGCTCGTTGAGAAATGTTGTTCTTAAACTGACAATTTGCTAAGGTATTTGTTCACAAAGTGGTGCTGCACATTTCATGGAAGCTGCTTTTGAACCCAATCATCACACCCACCTGTTCCCAATTAACATGTTGCAGGCATCACATTCCAGATGAGCTTATATTTGCAAAAAATAATAAAGTTTTCCAATTCGAACATTAAGTATTGTCTTTGCAGTCTATTCAATTGAATATAAGTTGAAAAGGATTTGCAAATCATTGTATTCTTTTTTATTTATGATTTACACAACGTGCCAATTTTACCAGTTTTGGGTTTTGTATATTGTCCAATTACACCCAGAAAATATTTATATAAATATTTGCACCGCTTTTCCTCGTTGTTGCGTTGATTTTGGTTCTAACACCTTCGCCTCCACGTGTGAACCCATCTCACATAGGAAGCAAATTCTCCAAGTGTTAGTCAGGGTCAGGAGCCAGAAGAGAGACCCTGCTTGTCTTTTCCGCTACAGCCCAGACCGACCTTTTGAACTTTGACCTCAGACACAGCGGAGCCCTGTGCCTGCCATTGATGCCCAGACAGGAGGTGCTCTGTTAGAGGGGGTTTGAAACATCACACTTCCCTTTTTTTCCCCCCATCTCTTTAAAAAAGATTTAATGACAAGAAATATCGGAAGAGATGCTTTCTGTTTGGTGTTATCAGAATGAAATACCTCTGGGAGAACAGGAAGAATGGTGTTGAGGGTTTGAACAGCATGTACTGACTTCATCATGCAGGGAAAACCAGAAACCGCTTTGCAGCTTGCCAACGTTTGAAGATATTGATGTTTTTTATGGATTCTGTGCCAAAATGTGTTATTTTTTTGGATACAATTGTCAACTGATGTGCAAAAATGACTGATTTAAATTATTTGTTCGGTAACATAAACCCAAAGTTAGGTGTTTGTGTGATTGTGAATGGACAGACATGTTAACACAATGAATCTAAATGGACTGACAGATGTTTACGTTTTGTGAACGAGAATAGAAGGACAAACGTTTTTGCCTTATATGGGACCACCAGACTAGGAATGGACCTAAAGATGTGAAGATTGTCTTTATGTGAACAGACGTATGTTAACAAGTGCTCATGCTTGTAAACGGATCTACTTTCTGCATTTAAATTCTGTTTTTAGCAAACATTGATTCCGTCCGCTATTGGGATGACACATACATCTACAGTATAATTCTATTTAAGTGGTGCGGTAAAAAAGGCGACTCCGTTTGGCTGTTCCGCCATGTCTTTTTTAATGCTTTCCTGCGGCACCTGAAAGAAAGTGACAGCTCGTGCGTGTCATAATTACGACGGTCAGCTGGATAAAAAAGTGCTAATTGCAGTATCATGAGTGCAAAGTTTTCACAAACCGCTTTAAATTAGGAACGGGTACCTAAAAACACTGGTACTCTGTATACATCCCGGCCTCATATGGACGACTCAGTTTTGACCCCTGGGTGGAACTGAATCAGGGGCTGGCCTCGATGGTTGCAGTGACCCGGATGAGAGAGATTAGGATAGTGAGTGTAAAGGAGGCAAGCAAGCTTGACTGTGCTCGTGTGTACGTTGGTAAACCTCGCTCTTTAATACCTTAATTGCTTGCGTTGGACATTTACCAAGATATTGTGTATACTAAATTAATATTGTTATAAAAGGTCATCATGTATTCTGTTGTTTATAATGAATCAGATTATTATATCTGAGTGATAGGGCAGGACATTATAAGCTTTTGCTTCTTCTTGCTCCTTTTCGGTGACACATGTTTTATTTACCTTGTTAAAATTGTAAAACTGAAGAATATTTTTGGTTTTTGTGATTGAAATAAAGTCAAAGTACAAACCTTGTTTCCATATGACTTGGGAAATTGTGTTAGATGTATATATAAACAGAATACAAGGATTTGCAAATTCTTTTCAACCCATGTTCAATTGAATGCTCTACAAAGACAAGATATTTGATGGTCAAACTCATAAACTTTATTTTTTTTTGCAAATGATAATTAACTTAGAAATTCATGGCTGCAACACGTGCCAAAGTAGTTGGGAAAAGGCATGTTTACCACTGTGTTACATCACCTTTTCTTTAAACAAAACTCAAACGTTTGGGAACTGAGGAAACTAATTGTTGAAGCATTGAAAGTGGAATTCTTTCCCATTCTTGCTTTATGTAGAGCTTCAGTCGTTAAACAGTCCGGGGTCTCCGCTGTCGTATTTTACGCTTCATAATGCGCCACACATTTTCGATGGGAGACATGTCTGGACTGCAGGCGGGCCAGGAAAGTACCCGCACTCTTTTACTACGAAGCCACGCTGTTGTAACACGTGGTTTAGCATTGTTTTGCTGAAATAAGCAGGGGCGTCTATGATAACGTTGCTTGGATGACAACATATGTTGCTCCAAAACCTGTATGGACCATTCAGCATTAACGGTACCTTCACAGATAAATAAATAAATGATAAATGGGTTGTACTTGTAGAGCGCTTTTCTACCTTCAAGGTACTCAAAGCGCTTTGACACTACTTCCACATTCACCCATTCACACACACATTCACACACTGATGGAGGGAGCTGCCATAAAAGGCGCCAACCAGCACCCATCAGGAGCAAGGGTGAAGTGTCTTGTTCAGGACACAACGGACGTGACGAGGTTGGTACTAGGTGGGATTTGAACCAGGGACCCTTGGGTTGCGCACGGCCACTCTCCCACTGCGCCACACATCTGCTCCCCTCACCCCCTGGGAGGTGAGGGGAGCAGATGTGTAAGTTACTCATGCCATGGCCACTAATACACCCCCATACCATCACAGATGCTGGCTTTTGAACTTTGCGCCTATAACAATCCGAATGGTTGTTTTCCTCTTTGTTCCGGAGGACACCACGTCCACAGTTTCCAAATATAATTTGAAATGTGGACTCGTCAGACCACAGAACAGTTTTACACTTTGCACCAGTCTATCTTAGATGAGCTCGGGTCCAGCGAAGCCGGCGGCGTTCCGGTGTATAGTTGATAAATGAATTTCGCTTTGCATAGCAGAGTTTTAACTTGCACTTACAGATGTAGCGACCAACTGTAGTTACTGAAAGTGGTTTTATGAAGTGTTCCTGAGCCCATATGGTGATATCCTTTACCCACTGATGTCGTTTTTTTATGCAGTATAGCCTGAGGGATCAAAGGTCCGTAATATCATCGCTTACGTGCAGTGATTTTTCTAGATTCTCTGAACCTTTTGATGATTTTACGGATCGTAGATGGTAAAATCCCTAAATTCCTTGCAATAGCTCGTTGATAAATGTTCTTAAACTGTTCTACAATTTGCTTACAAATTGGTGACCCTCGCCCCATCCTTGTTTGTGAATTACTTAGCATTTCATGGAAGCTGCTTTTATACCCAACCATGGCACCCACCTGTTCCCAATTAGCCTGCACACCTGTGGGATGTTCCAAATAAGTGTTTGATGAGCATTCCTCAACTTTATCAGTATTTATTCCCACCTTTCCCAACTTCTTTGTCACGTGTTGCTGGCATCAAATTCTAAAGTTAATGATTATTTGCACAAAAAAAAATCAGTTTTAACATCAAATATCTTGTCTTTTATTCAACTGAATATGGGTTGAAAAGGATTTACAAATCATTGTATTCCGTTTATATTTACATCTAACACAATTTCCCAACTCAAATGGAAACAGGGTTTGTAAAAAAAAAGTAAGAATAGAAGTAGGGTCTGGACTAGGTAGGTTACGTTGGTGCCCTGACCCGGACGGAAGGGAGGTTTAGGGGGATGAGTGTAACGGAGGCAAGCCAGCGTGGTCGTGCCAGTGTCTACGTTGGTAAGCCTCACACACCTAATAGCTTGCGCTGGACATTGAGTTGACAGCTTGAGCTTTTAGCTCGATGCCTCCCGTTTCATTTGGAGGCCCCAGGTGGAGCTGGAGCTGGATCAGGCTGTTTACTTTAGTGCTGTGACCCGGATGAGAGTGAGGTTTAGAGAGGTCAGTGTAACAGAGGCCAGCATGTGTGTACGTTAGCAAATCTCAATCGTTAACACTTTAAGAGCTTTGCTGGACATTGATTTAGTTGACTGATAGGGCTTTTTTGCTCGATGCCTGGCGCTCTCGCACTCTCATTCGGAAAAGGGCCTGAACCATAGATGCATTCATATACACTACATACTTTGAGCTCTTCCTCCTCTGCATAGGTACAGTTCCAACCCGCTGGCGGCCAAGATGGTAGTTCTGTCCCTAAAAATCTGCGTTCGCCACTGCAACGTGGTGAAGACCATGCAGTTCGAGCCGTCCACGGCTATCTACGACGCCTGCAGGATTATCCGGGAGAGAGTTCCCGAGGCTCAGTCTGGACAGGGTGAGAATGGCGAAATTAAACTCAAGACCTGTAAATGCAATACATTAAAATGTGTGCCTCAATATTTTGCAGGGTTTTTAAAACACTAAAACCCTATACTTTTTTTCCCCTCCCTAGCTTCAGATTATGGTCTGTTTCTATCTGACGAAGACCCCAGGAAAGGAATCTGGCTGGAGTCTGGCAGGACACTCGACTACTACATGCTCCGCAATGGGGTAAATAGTTGTGCTAGTTGTATAAACATTACATCCATGCCATTTGAAAATGGCAAAACCCCCTACTAATAATGGACGCGCCCACAAAATTCCCTAAATGCTCTACATTTGATACTCTCCACCCCATAATATGCCTCTCACTGTTATTAAAACACTTTTTAAATTCAGTTTTACACATTTTACACATTCAGTTTTACACATGAAGAAGCAATGACAGGCACACAGTATACATTATTGTTTTCCCTTGCAGATAGAAAGTGATTGGATGGCCCGATTTAATTTACTTTACACATATTGTCATTAAAACATCTTCTAATTTGTGTAGTTGGCCATGATGTATTTGCAGGTAATTGTAATTGAATGTTGCAGGAGAAAGGTTTCAGAATACTAAACATAAAAAAAAACAGTATTTGGTATTTAGAGGGGTCTGATTGCTTGCTAGATACTTTATAGCCAAGTTCGCAACACTGATCCCTCTGGTTACGTTTTCTTATTCTCTGGCGGACCAGGTCTGGTGTGGTGTGCAAAGAAGTGGAATTATACATTCCCATTACAATTTGTTTTGGTGACTAAAAGAAGAAATGTAGTGTTTACCTGTTTGACCTGTAACACCTGCTTCTTCAAGTTTTTGGGTTCAAAAAAACAGTAGGATACCTGCCAAACACCGCAAGACTAACATTTTGGGGATGATTGGTGAAGAAAATGGCCCTGCGATGAAATAGCGACTTGTCCAGGCTGTACCCCGCCTTCCGCCCGATTGTAGCTGAGATAGGCACCAGCGGCCCCCGCGACCCCAAAAGGGAATAAGCGGTAGAAAATGGATGGATGGATGGGGAAGAAATGCATAAATGCTGTCCAAAACATGCTTAAAGAATGATAAAATGGTGAATTATGACTTATTTTTAGAAACAGACCATTTGTAAAGAGGAGTGCAGTTCAGTTAGTTTGAAAAGGTCTATCATATTTGCTGCTCTGTTCATGAATCCTGGTCCTTTCCTCTGAATGCGCTCTTCTCTTTAAAGCCAAGGCAAGGTAACATGCATGACTGTGACCAATTATTCTCCACCAAATCTCGTCTCCTCATTGTGATCGAGGAAAAAAAGCAATGGGCTTTGATTGGCAGCCGGTAAATTTCGTTTTTTTGTGCTCCCCCTCCCTTTTTCAATTCGCTCATCTTTGCCACCGCGCAACCTGGACCCATTTGATCTTTTTTTTCCCCTGCAGGCATTCAATCAGATCTCGCTTTGTGCTTCAATTTCTCCTTTTCTTTTTCACTTTTCTGTGTTTTTCTTAACTTTGCAGGACATTCTTGAATACAAGAAGAAGCAGAAGCCACAGAAAATCAAAATGTTGGACGGGGCCGTTAAAACCATCATGGTGGATGACTCCAAAACAGTTGGGGAGCTGCTTGTGACCATATGCAGTAGAATAGGTACCACCTACTCAATACTGCACACATCTACTGCATGGTTCCGGCTGTACTCGCCTCTACTCACGAGTGACATTTTGTCCTTAAAAAAACTAGGAACTACTTAAACTGCTATATGAGTGACATAAATAAAACGACTGGTGGAGAATAAACGGCTGGAAATGACGAAAATAAAACACATGCAAACTGACCCTCCTCCAATGTTATGCTGCTAAAGTGCTACAAAAGACTACCCCACTATTTTTAAAAGGTTTGAGCCAAAATGACATTATGTTAAAGTACCAATCATTGTCTCACACACACGCTAGGTGTGGCCAAATTATTCTCTGCAATTAACCCAATATCCTTGATCACCCCCTGGGAGGTGAGGGGAGCAGTGGGCAGCAGCGGTGGCCGTGACCGGGAATCATTTTTGCTGATTTAACCCCCATTTCCAACCCTTGAGTGTCAAGCAGGGAGGTAATGGGTCCCATTTTTATAGTTTTTGGTATGACTCGGCAAGGGTTTGAACTCAATTTACCAATCTCAGGACGGACACTCTAAACCAGGGGTCACCAACGTGGTGCCCGTAAGGACCAGATGAGTCGCCCGCTGGCCTGTTCTAAAAATAGCTCAAATAGCAGCACTTACCAGTGAGCTGCCTCTATTTTTCAAATTGTATTTATTTACTAGCAAGCTGGTCTCGCTTTGCTTGACGTTTTTAATTCTAAGAGAGACAAAACTCAAATAGAATTTGAAAATCCAAGAAAATATTTTAAAGACTTGGTATTCACTTGTTTAAATACATGTATTTATTGTTTTACTTTGCTTCTTATAACTTTCAGAAAGACAATTTCAGAGAAAAAATACAACCTTAAAAAAGATTTTAGGATTTTTAAACACATGACTTGGACTCGAGTCATGAATTTGATGAATTTAGACTCGACTTGACAAAATGTAAAAAGACTTGCGACTCGACTTTGACTTTAACGTCAATGACTTGTGACTTGACTTGGACTTGAGCCTTTTGACTTGACATGACTTGCTACTTTCCCCAAAACCCAACGATTAAAAAGTTATTCGAGAGCGCTCCGTATCTGTCCGTGTCTGTCAGCGTGTGTGCGATGACAGTGTGTGCGCTACCTGTCAGAACAACAGCCAATCAAATTACAACCACGTTATTTTCGTCACACAGCATTCAGCCAATCAAATTGCAGGAAAACCAACGAAAAAGCTCTTAAACAACACACCAGTGAGGAAAAGCTATGCCAAAAATTGTTTTGTTCGGGTATAAAAACAATGACTTGGTCAACAAAAAACGAATTGCCGTATGCAAAGCCTGCGGTTCGTTCGAAGACTACAGACAGAGACGCAACAACTTCCAACTTCGTTCGACATTAGAAGTTGCACAAAGAAGGGTAAGTTTTGAACGTAAGCTAACGTTTATTGGCAGAGTAACGTAACTTTTATTTGCTGTGTAGTTAAATCAGTGAGGCTGTAAACTCACTGCTAACGTTATAACCATAGACATCTTATAAGTAGACGCAGCATCGAGCGCTACTGCCTATTGCCGCTGACATGACGCGGGGCCGCCATCTTGGAGTGGTGATCCGCTCCACTCAGGGCAATTCATTTGTCAGGAGCAGTGAACTGTCAGCACATTTATTTCATTTTACCTCACTGAATACCACTGATATTCACACGCTTTTTTGTCATACGTGTAACTATGATAAAGGACACATTTTTTGGCGTGTTCATAGTTTGCTTAAAAATAATAAAATATTCTTATATGCTATAAATAACCAGACGTCCAAGATCAAAACTGGGAATAATAATCCCAGACAAGGGGAAAAAACGGTCAGCTATTTCTAAGTTGAAGAAACAATATGATTAGGTTGTATGTACATGCATATATCCTACATAAACAATGTATGAATACATTAGATATCTATATAGCTTATAGACTGTATTTCTGTTGCTGCAACAGCAGAGAGTTTATTCTGTCTTGACACTTTGTATTAATATTTTCTATTACATTCTTCCCTTAAATGATCGTGTTTACAGTGATTGTTTTAAATGTATTTTTCATGTATGTTGCTTTGGATAAAAGTGTCTGCCAACTTAAACATAAACGTATATAAAACCACCAATCTGTTTCACTGGATTCAGAATAACAGCAAATTCTGTCTTACCCAACAAAGTTAGTATTTGAATATTGTTACTAGAAGACTTATTCCTGATTACAGTTATACTGTTAAGAAAGTATTGTGTTATACTTTGCCTAAAATGGGAATGCATCATAATCAGTGGCGGCTGGTTAATTTTCCATAGGGCCGTGAATTCTAAAAAGTACAACTCTGTTCCTTGTTATTTTCATGCATTTGTTATGTTTTTCATGTGTACGCACACATAAACACATACAGTATGAGATGAGATCAATGAGATAAGGTAATAACAGGATAGAAACTGCTGTGGAACTAGTTCCAATGCTATATGCCATGGAAATACTATGTTAACACCTTTGTGCAGATAAGTACAGTTGTACTTGTTTTTTCAAATGTGTTCATTCTGTAAAGGAATGAGTTAAATGTTTAAAATAACTGGTTAATAGTACTATTATGAAGTGCAATGTCAGCACAATTTTTTTATTATACTGTAAATACATACAGCGTTTTAAAAGCATACACAATCTATGTAAATGTATTAGTCTGTGGTTAAAAGGACTTGAAATGACTCGAAACTCAAAATGCAGGACTTGGGACTTGACTTGAGACTTGCCTGTCTTGACTTGGGACTTGACTTGAGACTTGCCTGTCTTGACTTGGGACTTGACTCGGGACTTGCCTGTCTTGACTTGGGACTTGACTCGAGACTCGAGGTCAAAGACTTGAGACTTACTTGTGACTTGCAAAACAATGACTTGGTCCCACCTCTGCCTTTTTACATGCATACATACTTGCATGCACACATGGCACTGTATGGAATGGCCTCAATCTCGTTACCCTGCGTAATGACATTAAGCTGATTCTGATTACCTTTTAAATTCCTTCCTCTTCTTTCCTGACAATTTAAAATTCAAAGCCCACCAGGCTGCACCAAACTTTTGGTGCCTTGTTGACACAGAAAAGTACAGTGGTGTATGCGCAGCAGTTATGAAGGTTGCAAGCCTGTTTGGTTCAACTTATCTTTGTGAATCAGCCTTTTCTGACATGAACTTCATCAAGAACAAACACAGAACACGCCTCACTAATGCACATCTGCAAGACTCAAATCAGGGTTGCAGTGTCAAGTTACACACCAGAGTACAACACACTAGTTAACAGCATGCAATGTCAGGCTTCCCACTAACTAACAAATAAACAGATAACAGATTTGGTGTCAAGTTCAAAGTGTGACATGATTTATTTAAAAATTTGAGAGTTGACTTTTGTATTTTACATTAGTTATTATTTGTACAAACATGGTGCAAAGTAATTCATGGTTTGTTAGAAATTGTCAGTGGCTAGCTAGTTAAAATGGGATATTGTGATTTCACAAGACTGTCTTAGAAGTGATCATTTGAAAATGTTCAATTTGAAAAATGTGCACTAAGGGAAAATATAAAAATAAAGTGTTGCATATTGATATTTATCTGTTTCTATATATATTTATTGTGAGAAATCATTAAGATGACCAGTGTTTCCACAAACATAAATATCATTAATTATTAATAATAATATATAGTTAAAGGTAAATTGAGCAAATTGGCTATTTCTGGCAATTTATTTAAGTGTGTATCAAACTGGTAGCCCTTCGCATTAATCAGTACCCAAGAAGTAGCTCTTGGTTTCAAAAAGGTTGGTGACCCCTGCTCTAAGCACTACGCCACTGTGCACTGTTTATACCAGCAAAGGCGTTTTGGGATGGGCTGGCCATTTTTAAAGGTGGAAATTGGCAATGCAGAACCAACACATATGGTTAATTTAGAACTGCTGATACAGTAGTATGCTCATTTGACCTTTTACCTCAGCTCTATAGTGTATTTTTGGGATAATTTCACACGATATCAATAAATTGATTACTTATTTTTTTTACACATTTAATGTTTGGGCTGTTGGGCCCTAAAATGTACTTTTCAGTAAAAGGTTTTTAAAAACTTTTTTTTTGGGTGACTATTTAGAATTGGAACAGTTGCTAAAAGTCCAATTTTCATTACCAGCCTTTTTTTTTTTTTACACGCACACACACACACACACACACACACACACACACATCCATCCATTTTCTACCGCTTGTTCCCTTTTGGGGTCGCGGGGGGCGCTGGCGCCTATCTCAGCTACAATCGGGCAGAAGGCGGCGGCGTACACCCTCGACAAATCGCCACCTCATCGCAGGGCCAACACAGATAGACAGACAACATTCACACTCACATTCACACACTAGGGCCAATTTAGTGTTGCCAATCAACCTATCCCCAGGTGCATGTCTTTGGAAGTGGGAGGAAGCCGGAGTACCCGGAGGGATCCCACGCATTCACGGGGAGAACATGCAAACTCCACACAGAAAGATCCCGAGCCTGGATTTGAACCCAGGACTGCAGGATGAAGCCCACACACACACACACATATATATATATATATATATATATATATATATATATATATATATATATATATATATATATATATATATATATATATATCCATCCATCCATCATCTTCCGCTTATCCGAGGTCGGGTCACGGGGGCAGCAGCCTAAGCAGGGAAGCCCAGACTTCCCTATCTCCAGCCACTTCGTCTAGCTCTTTCCGGGGGATCCCGAGGCGTTCCCAGGCCAGCCGGGAGACATAGTCTTCCCAACGTGTCCTGGGTCTTCCCCGTGGCCTCCTACCGGCTGGACGTGCCCTAAACACCTCCCTAGGGAGGCGTTCGGGTGGCATCCTGACCAGATGCCCGAACCACCTCATCTGGCTCCTGTCCATGTGGAGGAGCAGCGGCTTTACGTTGAGCTCCTCCCGGATGGCAGAGCTTCTCACCCTATCTCTAAGGGAGATAGGGTGGAGGAAACTCGTTTCGGCCGCTTGTACCCGTGATCTTATCCTTTCGGTCATGACCCAAAGCTCATGACCATAGGTAAGGATGGGAACGTAGATCGACCGGTAAATTGAGAGCTTTGCCTTCCGGCTCAGCTCCTTCTTCACCACAACGGATCGATACAACGTCCGCATTACTGAAGACGCCGCACCGATCCGCCTGTCGATCCAGCGATCCACTCTTCCCCCACTCGTGAACAAGACTCCTAGGTACTTGAACTCCTCCACTTGGGGCAGGGTCTCCTCCCCAACCCGGAGATGGCACTCCACCCTTTTCCGGGCGAGAACCATGGACTCGGACTTGGAGGTGCTGATTCTCATTCCGGTCGCTTCACACTCGGCTGCGAACCGATCCAGTGAGAGCTGAAGATCCCGGCCAGATGAAGCCATCAGGACTACATCATCTGCAAAAAGCAGAGACCTAATCCCGTGGCCACCAAACCGGATCCCCTCAACGCCTTGGCTGCGCCTAGAAATTTTGTCCATAAAAGTTATGAACAGAATCGGTGACAAAGGACAGCCATGGCGGAGTCCAACCCTCACTGGAAACGTGTCCGACTTACTGCCAGCAATGCGGACCAAGCTCTGACACTGATCATACAGGGAGCGGCCCGCCACAATAAGACAGTCCGGCACCCCATACTCTCTGAGCACTCCCCACAGGACTTCCCGAGGGACACATTCGAATGCCTTCTCCAAGTCCACAAAGCACATGTAGACTGGTTGGGCAAACTCCCATGCACCCTCAAAAACCCTGCCGAGAGTATAGAACTGGTCCACAGTTCCACGACCAGGACGAAAACCACACTGTTCCTCCTCAATCCGAGGTTCGACTATCCGGCGAAGCCTCCTCTCCAGTACACCTGAATAAACCTTACCGAGAAGGCTGAGGAGTGTGATCCCACGATAGTTGGAACACACCCTCCGGTCCCCCTTCTTAAAGAGAGGGACCACCACCCCGGTCTGCCAATCCGCAGGTACCGCCCCGATGTCCACGCGATGCTGCAGAGTCTTGTCAACCAAGACAGCCCCACAGCATCCAGAGCCTTAAGGAACTCCGGGCGGGTCTCGTCCACCCCCGGGGCCTTGCCGCCAAGGAGCATTTTAACTACCTCAGCGACCTCAGCCCCAGAAATAGGAGAGTCCACCACAGATTCCCCAGGCACCGCTTCCTCAAAGGAAGACGTGTTGGTGGGATTGAGGAGGTCTTCAAAGTATTCCCTCCACCGATCCACAACATCCGCAGTCGAAGTCAGCCGAACACCATCCGCACCATACACGGTGTTGATAGTGCACTGCTTCCCCTTCCTGAGGCGGCGTATGGTGGTCCAGAATCGCTTCAAAGCCGTCCGGAAGTCGTTTTCCATGGCTTCCCCGAACTCTTCCCATGTCCGAGTTTTTGCCTCCACGACCGCTAAATCTGCACACCGCTTGGCCCGTCGGTACCTGTCCACTGCCTCCGGACTCCTATGAGCCAAAAGAACCCAATAGGACTCTTTCTTCAGCTTGACGGCATCCCTCACTGCTGGTGTCCACCAACGGGTTTTGGGATTACAGCCACGACAGGCACCATCAACCTTGCGGCCACAGCTCCAATCAGCCGCCTCGACAATAGAGGTTCGGAACATGGTCCACTCGGACTCAATGTCCCGCACCTCCCTCGTGACATGTTCAAAGTTCTCCCGGAGGTGTGAATTGAAACTCTCTCTGACAGGAGACTCTGCCAGACGTTCCCAGCAGACCCTCACAATGCGTTTGGGCCTGCCAGGTCTGTCCGGCATCCTCCCCCACCATCGCAGCCAACTCACCACCAGGTGGTGATCGGTAGAAAGCTCCGCCCCTCTCTTCACCCGAGTGTCCAAAACACAAATCCGATGACACAACTACAAAGTCGATCATGGAACTGCGGCCTAGGGTGTCCTGGTGCCAAGTGCACATATGGACACCCTTATGTTTGAACATGGTGTTTGTTATGGACAACCCGTGACGAGCACAAAAGTCCAATAACAAAACACCACTCGGGTTTAGATCCGGGCGACCATTCTTCCCAATCACGCCTCTCCAGGTTTCACTGTCGTTGCCAACATGAGCGTTGAAGTCCCCCAGTAGGACAAAGGAATCACCCGGGGGAGCACTTTCCCGTACTCCCTCGAGTGTACCCAAAAAGGGTGGGTATTCTGAACTGCTGTTTGGTGCGTAAGCACAAACAACAGCCAGGACCCGTCCCCCCACCCGAAGGCGAAGGGAAGCTACCCTCTCGTCCACTGGGTTGAACTCAAACGTGCAGGCTTTGAGCCGGGGGGCAACGAGAATTGCCACCCCAGCCCGTCGCCTCTCACTGCCGGCAACGCCAGAGTGGAAGAGGGTCCAGTCCCTCTCGAGAGAAGTGGTTCCAGAGCCCTTGCTGTGTGTCGAGGTGAGTCCGACTATATCCAGCCGGAACTTCTCTACCTCGCGGACTAGCTCAGGCTCTTTCCCCCCCAGTGAGGTGACGTTCCACGTCCCAAGAGCTAGCTTCTGTAGCCGAGGATCGGACCGCCAAGTGCCCTGTCTTCGGCTGCCGCCCAGCTCACAATGCACCCGCGATCTATGGCCCCTCCTATGAGTGGTGAGCCCATTGGAGGGATGACCCACGTTGCCTCTTCGGGCTGTGCCCGGCCGGGCCCCATGGGGCCTGTCCCACCAGGCACTCGCCATCGTGCCCCAACTCCGGGCCTGGCTCCAGAGCGGGGCCCCAGTGACCCGCGTCCGGACGAGGGAAATCTGAGTTCATTTTGTTGTAATTCCATAGAAATCTTTGAGCTGCTCTTAGTCTGATCACTTACCTAGGACCTGTTTGTCTTGGGAGACCCTACCAGGGGGCATGAAAGCCCCCAGACAACATAGCTCCTAGGATCATTGGGACACGCAAACTCCTCTACCACGGTAAGGTGGCAGCTCAGAGAGGAGTATATATATATATATATATATATATATATATATATATATATATATATATATATATATATATATATATAATATTTATTTTATTATTATTATTTTTATTTTTTTTTGCTGTTGCAAAAATGTTATCTTGTCTTCTATTGTAGTTATGGAAGCCTGCAAATGTGTTTTTTAAATAATGTCTCACGCCACATCGCGCTTCAAATGGTGCAGCTTTACCTCATGGCAGATTAAAAAAAATATTTTCTATCATATAATTTTTTTAAAGCAATTTTTGGTCATAAATTAAACATTTTCAAACTTAAAAATGACTAAATAAACTAAAAGTAGCAATATTATCTTAGTATTGGCCACTAAATGAGACCAAGCCAATCAGAGTGCACTGTTTAGTATTGTGGCTACTGATTGGCTCAACCTCAGGTAGCATTGGCTAATATTAAAATATTTGATTTATGTGGAAATTCATTTTTACTGGTCATGTCCGGAACCAATTAACAGCGATAAACAAGAGACGACTGTATATTTTTTAATTGTGTGCAACATATTTTTTGTGCACAGAGCACAGGTCACTGTTTTATTTAATTTATGGGCCAAGATTTGTAAATTTACCTCTCAATTTTTATAATTTATTTAAAAAAATACTACACTTTTTTTTTTTTTCAATACCTTTTTGTAGACTGGCGTTATTTATTTTATTATATGCATTGGAACTAGATTGTTTTGTTAGTCGTTTTTATGCCACATGTACATACACAATATCGTAAGCAATACAACCCGAGCCAGTTAGAATACATGGTGGTCGTCTACATTTATTGCTCATCTTCTTGGATGAAAGAACGGCAAATGTTTTGATTTCAGAAATCATTCATCATTCAACATGCAGTATGATGGAACAGGTTTTAAACTGACATATACTTTGTAAAAACACAACAAGAACAAAAATTAAGCACCACTATTATTCTGTGCATCTTGTTTACAGGCATCACCAACTACGAGGAGTACTCTTTGATCCAGGAGTTTATGGAGGAGAAGAAAGACGACAGCATGGGCACGCTAAAGAAAGACCGAACGCTGCTGCGTGATGAGAGGAAGATGGAGAAGCTAAAAGCCAAACTGCACACAGATGATGATTGTAAGTTCCTCTGTTTGTCTATCTTGTGTTTTTATCTATGTAAGGAGGGTTTTGTCACAATATGTATTACATATAAATAAATACTGACAATTATGGTTATGTATTAGATAAATAGTTAATAAAAAATGTATAGGGAAAATAAATGCCGGTACTCTCTATTTAGGTTAAATAAATGTTATAAGTAATCCACATGCCACATGCCGCCACAGACGGAAACACCTGTTTTTACCGGATTAATGAGTAAATAACATCAAATATAATTGCAAAGTATTACTTTAAAAAGTCATCCATCAAGTAGTGCACATCCACTAACTAGCAATAAAGCTTGCTTTGAATGTAAAAAGCTTTCATATGAAACCTTTTTAAAATGACAATAGGTGACAAACATCTGAAGCAATACTATTAATGTCTCTTCAGTGAACTGGCTGGACCACAGCAGGACTTTCAGGGAGCAAGGCGTGGACGAGAACGAGACGCTTCTGCTGCGACGCAAGTTCTTCTACTCGGACCAAAATGTCGACTCCCGGGACCCAGTCCAGCTCAACCTCCTTTACGTGCAGGTCTGAACCCCTTTTAGCCACATTTATATCCATTTATACTCTAACAAAACAAGCAAAAGTCTGCATCACTTAGTTTTTACTGAACATTTTGCAGATAGCTTGTTCAAACTGCTGTTTAAGATGGCAGGTTTGTATTCAAAGATTGTCCAAAAGGTTTAATGCGAAACAAGGATGTGTGAAACATAGCCAGGGGGCGACGTCATGAAGCTGAGAACAGGCAGTAAAGTGGGATCCACCATCGGTTCTGGATTAGAAATTTCACGGCGGAAGAACTGCAATGGATTAAATGTGTGCTGACTCTGTTTTAAGTACCGTTTGAGGCCATTGTGACCTACTATAAATTTGGTCGGTTTAAGACTTATTAGGATTAGATTTGGTGTATGTGAGTATGATCGCTCCAACAGAACCACAGCTCAGCATTTGTTGAGTCCTCTTTAAGCGGGCCATGGTGCTTTCGGCTTAATGCTTTACGAGAAATGCTTCTATGTGTGTTTTATATATATCCTCTAAGTTTTACAACCATCCAACCAACCAATAGTGAGTTAAGGCTAGAGGTGGGACTCTTTTGGCATGTCAG